>NC_141030.1:2970000-3002500 GCF_052040795.2 Danio rerio | reverse complement strand
ATTCAATGCCAATCGGTACTGATATTTTGAAAATGTCCGTTTCTTGCTAACGTTTGAACGCTGTGGTGCAAGTTCTTAAACATTTCTTTTGCCATTGTATTCACATGCTCAACAAAAATGACTGTGATTGGCCATGAAGGTCATCAGTTTACCAAACTCACCGCTGTTTACTGAGTGTAAACACAGATACAGGGACACTGGAGCACTTTTATATGGGAAAAGATTGATTTTATTGTGTGTAGTTAGGACAGTGTCATCCAATAATGCCACTTTAATTTAAATGTATATAATTATTTTTGAAATAGTATTACACTTTCATCAGATAATTGTCAGAGATCATACATCTGAATATACACACAAATATAGACCCACATACTGTACATCTGTTTTCTCTTTCAGCAATATATGCTTTCCTCTGTGTGTGCATGTAAACAAATGTTATACATTAGAATAAAAAGAAAAAATAAGATTATGGGGGAAAAATAAACATGTATATGTTGGGAGTGATCCAATAAATCAGATTTTAAACTAACAAAGCAGTTCAGGTCCTTGAGATTTTGTATAATTGGTCCATTTTTCCCAGAATTCACTTGAATTCAGTTCACAGTTTTTTTTTTTTACCTGAAAGGAGTTTATGAGATGAGAAAATCAAGTTTAAAACATCAACTGTTTGTTTAACATGCATTGATGATTGGCGTCTGTGAATTTTCAGTGTATGCCGAGGAAGATCAACTCTTGTGGCAGCCCGACATGCTGCCTGAGTCGAAGGTCAAAAGCTTTCTGCTGGACGCTCTGAGTGCGGATGGAAAGATGGACAGGGATGGCAGATGTTCACTGGTTAAAGACAATGAACAGGTGAAGATTAGAGATGAGTAAATTTACACAAACATTTATTTATTTATTAGCTAATCAGATGCAGCGAGGAATTAAGTATTGAACACGTCACCATTTGTTTTCTGAAAGCATATTTCTAAAGGTGCTGTTGACTTGACTTTTCCCCAGATGTTGGTTACAACCAAAAAAATCCATGTATGCGAAGAAAACAAAACTAGTTTGTTTACAAAATATGCGTAATAAAATGACAAAGGGAAAAAGTATTAAACACATGAAGGAAGGGAGGTGTAGTTCGGCAGTGAAAGCCCAGACAGCAGCTGAAATCTCTCAGTAGTTCTTCAGCAACCCTCTGCCTGTCATCTGTGTAAATGAATATCAGCTGCTTCAGTCTAACATCTACATTAGCAGGAGGATGAAGATGAAACCAGGGTGGACATTTCACCAAGACAATGATCCAAAACACAGCCAAGGAAACTCTCAAATGCTTTCAGAGAAAGAAAATCAAGCTGTAGAATGGCCCAGCCGATCACCTGACTTGAATCTAATAGAGAAAAAAAATCATATTTGATAGGCGAGACCCACAGAACCATCAAGATTTTCAGATTCTGTTGAAGTCTGTGAAAAACTCACCTGAGCAGTGGACTTAATCCTTCATTTGAGAGGCGTCTTTAAGCTGCCATCACTTTTTATTTAAAGTATTAACACATTTCAGTAGTTCAGCTCTCTTTGTGTCATTCCATTGTTAATACACACAACTCGTCTTTCAGATATGTTTTGCTTACATTTTTGTTTGTTTTCTTTGGGTTTTTACCAAAATCTGTTTCAATTCCATGTCAACAGCTCCTTTAGAAGTATTATTCCCAGGAAAAAACATGCTGTGCTCAATACTTATTTTCCTCGCTGTATGTTCAAACACTGAACACGCCATTTTTGTAGATTTTAAAGGGATGTTTTAAAATTAAACTTTGCTATCCCTCCTGTCGTTTGAAACCTTTGAGTTTCTTTCCTTTGAAATACAAAAGAAGATGTTTTGAAGAAAGCTAAAAACGGGTAACCATTGGCTTCCACAGGGTCCCCGCGGCGTCTTAAAGTCTAAATTCGAAAAATCGAAATTTACGGCTTTAAAAAGTCTTAAATTCGCTGTTCTAGGTCTTAAATATTTTTGCACAGGTCTTATTTTTGCGATGTCCATGTAACGCTACATCTAATGCTCATTTAAATTCTTTTTGTTGTTGTTGCTTGGTTTTTGGGGTGTTGTAGTTATTTATTTTACTAGTCCAATTGTAATTTGCGGTATTACAAAAGGTCAGCTTGCAATAGCCAATCAGCTTTCTGTTATTAAACTCAGTGCAAGCGGCGAATGTGACGTCATCGCTGTGTTTGGGGGAAGTTCATTTTGAGTGCACATGACATGATTTCGGCTGGCAGAGTATGCCGTTATTTCACTGACAAATGTCGTAAGCGCAGTTTTATAAGTCGGGAGCGCTGTAATACTAGAGAGCGAATCTCTGCTCACGCGCCGGTTTCCTCTGTTCGTGGACAAAACTGCCCGCGAGCTCTCAAAACACTGGCTGCTCACGTGCGAATGATCTGCTCTCACTCCGTCGGACTCTGTTCGTGCTTTTGCTCTCCAGAGAATTTTGTGCTTTTACATTTTCTCTCGCGTGTTTTTGCTATTGCAATATAGGTCTTAAATTTAATGCTTAATGGTCTTAAAAAGGTCTTAAAAAGTCTTAAATTTGACATCATGTTATCTGCAGAGACCCTGCTTCCATAGTAGAAAAAAACAATTACTATAGAAGTCAATGGTTACAGGTTTCCAGCGTTCTTCAAAACATCTTCTTTTGGGGTTCACAGAAGAAAGAAACTCTTAAAGGGTTTAAACAATTAAAGGGTGAGTAAATGATGGCAAAATTTTCATTTTGAATTTTCCATTTGACCCTGTAAAGCCAAATTTGAAATAATAGTGAGATATAATTATTAAAACGAAGCAAGTTCATTGAACATTTAGATGAAATATAAAAAAAATTATTTGCATGTTTTTTTTTCTTCTAATATTTAGTGCATTTATAGCACACACAGCATGATATAGTGAGGATATAGTTAGACCAAGAAAACAATATGAGAGGCTTAATAATGTGAAGTAACCCTGTTTGTACTCTCCAGGCCTTATATGAGCTTTTGAAGTGTAACTACAATGTCCCGGAAGCTCTTGAACGGTATCGCAGCAATGACAAATCCTCGAAGGGTAAGTGCATGCAGAGATAATAGCTGTATTGTTTTGGAATAGCAGTGATTGAAAATAATTACATTTTTATTATCATTATTTAGATGAGATGCTTCCTTGGTCTGAAGAAGAATGCCGAAATTTTGAACACGCTCTTCTGTTGTACGAGAAGAACTTCCACCTCATTCAGAAACACAAAGTAAGATGTTCTGCTTTATTATTAGTAGTAGTAGTATTATTAGTATTACATATATATATATATATATATATATATATATATATATATATATATATATATATATATGATGCCACTATGAAATGCTACTTTAACCCTCTGGCGTGCTTTATTTAAGAATCACACTTGGGGACTTTAATTTTGAATAATAATCAAATCACTTTTATTGTCACATCATCAGCAGCATTAAAAGTGATTTGATTAATTTTTAATAATTTTAATACTAATTTTTGTTACTATATTATTTTGTATTTTGAGAAGGTTTTGTGGTAAAAATAATTTAATATGCAGTAATTAACATTTATTTTAATTAATAACTATTGTTTTTAATTATCGCAGTTTATCCAGGTACACTGAAAACCCTAACAAGTAGACGGAACGAAATTAGTTATTAAAGTAAGAAATTAATTTGTAAAGTAAACGTGTTGCCTCAATTTAATTGAGTAACGGAGTCTCCCAAAACTTGCATATTTAAGTTTATTTAACTTGCCAGTTTGGTAGATTATACTTAAATTGTTCAGTTCTGTGTGTGTGTGTGTGTGTGTGTGTGTGTGTGTGTGTGTGTGTGTGTGTGTGTGTGTGTGTGTGTGTGTGTGTGTGTGTGTGTGTGTGTGTGTGTGTGTAATTATAAACTATAAAAAAAATGTTTAAAAGAAAAATAAGTAGCCATTTATTCCCATTATGGTGAATAATTATACATGAATCCTCATTTTCTTATTTAAAAAAAAAAGGCCTTGCACTAAAAGGTTGCACATATTGAAATTTTACAGTCAAGACTACATTGAAAAAAAAACAAACAAAAAAACAGGTTGTTTTTAAAGGATTAATTGTAATTTTGAGCTTACAACACTTGAAAATTTTAGTTTATGCATTTTCATTGTATACAAGTTAAATTAACTCATTGATTAAGTAAAGACAACATTAGGGTTTACTGTGTAAGAGATTCTGCCATACAAAAACAAAAGGCAGATTCACACCATCTCAGTCTAAAACACTTCTTCTTGACGAGTTTTAGAAATTTAATGTTTAATTTAATGTTCATATTTTTGCTTATTTTCTATTTATTTCCTGTGGCGGTCATTTTTGACAGTGAAGACCACAAGTGTGACTTTTTTTCCCCCCACAACCATTTAGCATGCTTTAATTCTGACTTCAAGTGTGTGTGTGTGTGTGTGTGTGTGTGTGTGTGTGTGTGTGTGTGTGTGTGTGTGTGTGTGTGTGTGTGTGTGTGTGTGTGTGTGTGTGTGTGTGTGTGTGTGTGTGTGTGTGTGTGTGTGTGTGTGTGTGTGTGTGTGTGTGTGTGTGTGTGTGTGTGTGTATTGCTTTTATATATATATTTATGATTATTTTCTATTTATTTTATTATGTTTATTCATGTTTACTGTCTTCGTGCAAACAGCAGAAAGCTGATATTAAGCCAGTGGTTCTTGATTGATGGTATCTTTTCTGTGTTCAACTCCAGGTCAGCACAAGGACGGTGGCGGAGTGTGTTGCGTTTTACTACATGTGGAAGAAGTCTGAACGATTCGACTTCTTCGTCCAGCAAAACCGATTCGGAAAGAAGAAGTTCAGCAGTTATCCTGGCGTCACGTGAGTTTGTGCTCGTCTTCTGCTCTGTAGATGTTGAATTGTCAGCGTTTTGGAGGCTGATTGTGGTCTCTGCAGGGATCTGATGGACCGGTTGGTGGACGAGGCTGAGGGTTTGGTGGATGGATCTGCTTCAGTGTGTTCCAGCAGCAGCGGCAGGATCGATCCTCCAACCGAACAGCAGCTCAACATCCTCAACTCCATCACAGCCAGTGACCTCTCAGGTACATCATCCGACTATAACTTTATTTTTGTTTTAATTCTTTTGCGTTTTGCGCGTTGGTGTGCTCGATCACATTGACAGCCTTTATTTAGTGACTTTTATAAAGTTTATTTTCCACATTTTTATCTGTTTTTATGTCTGTTTGTTTTTTATAATTTTTATTATTTGTTTTTATTGTTCTTATACTTGTTTCTTTTATTCTTGTTTATGTAAAGCACTTTGAATTGCCACTGTTTATGAAATGTGCTATATAAATAAACTTGCCTTGCCTTAGTCACGAGGCGTTAAACGTCGACGGTAAACGCGAGCAAAAAACATCTCGGTGTGCACAGGCCTTTAGACTGCATTTACACGCAATTGACAAACAGTCACAGGCAAATATTTAACTTTAGTGACGAGGTTTAGGCAAGTGACAATCCTGTCTACTGTCCCGAGCGTCTCACACACTGGCCCTGGGCCATCGGGCAGTCCTTATTGTTGAGCCCTGTCATGTGTTATGTTTTGCTCTTAATGTCTTTTGTTTGTAAATGTTTTAATTATTATAGAAAAGTGATGTTAATAAAATTTGATCTGCTCTCTCTGTGGTTGATGCAGCCTATTTTTGGCTTCCAACTACCACATATTCACATATTTAATTCAGAATTGCTTCATTATAGCTTTCTTTATCTTTTAAATGTTTTTATTAAAAATACAGATGAAGTCAGAATTGTTAGCCCCCCTTTGATTTCTTTTTTTTTTTCTTATTTAAATATTTCCTAAATTATGTTTAACAGAGCAAGGAAATAATCACAGTATGTCTGATAATATTTGTTCTTCTGGAGAAAGTCTTATTAGTTTCATTTCGGCTAGAATAAAAGCAGTTTTTAATTTTTTAAAAGCCATTTTAAGGTCAATTTTATTAGCCCCTTTAAGCTTTTTTTTTTTTTCGATAGTCTACAGAACAAACCATCATTATACAATAACTTGCCTAATTATCCTATCCTGCCTAGTTAACCTAATTAACCTAGTGAAGCCTTTAAGGCCCAATCCCAATTCTACCCCATAGCCCTTCCCCTTACCCCTCGTTTTGCGCGTGCACATGAAGTGGTAGTGGTGTCCCAATTCTCTTTAGCTTGAAGGCGTTGGGCTAAGGGCAAGGGGTATACACCCCTTCAAACAAACACTTTTCAGGACCACACCCGAAACCAAGTGGTTGGAAAAATTTCCCAGAATACACCAGCCACAGCTGCACCCGGAAGTAAGGAGATCCACTAATTAGTTTTTTTTTTTTGTCATTATTACGAATTTTTACAACAAACAAACACATGTTTTAATATATTCATAACCATGTTCGTGTTTTACCGTCATGCTTTAAAAAAAAAGCTAAAATAAAAACCGCTACATTTTGCGATCTATAATCCCTAATAATAACTTCTGCACAGCAGTCCCACAACATTCTGACACTCGATGACACTGGAATACCCTGTCAGAAAAGTCTAGTGGCTGGGAATGAGCTGTTTACAGTGTCTGCTATGATGTTAATGTTGTTTTCTTTGAATATTTATCTGGAGAGACATTAAAGGAAATATTTGTAAATGTGGATCCATCTAAAATTGTAGAATTTTTATCAAAAGGAAACCTTAAACTGTTTTAGATTTAATCTTTATATTATCATTATTGTTATTTATGTATTTTACCCTGGACATTATTGATTGCTGTTGATGACTTTTAATTGTTAGAATATTTTTATAATTATAGAAAATTGTTATTTATAAAATGTGATAAACTTGATCTATTTTCTTTTTTGCCATGACATAGCCGTAGAAGCTGAAATGGCAATAAAATTAAAACTCTCTCTCTCTCTCTCTCTCTCTCTCTCTCTCTGTTGTTGTTGTTTGTGTGTTTACATTAATGAATATGGCCACTGTGTAAATGCACAGTACAGTTACGATCTTATTGCCACATTAGATCTTTATGATAACATGATATATGCCTTCAGTGATCTCCTGAAGATACCAAAAAATAACAACTGAAATCACTACAGCTGTCGCGTTCATCTGAACCCATATTACGAAGCAGGAGATCATGAGGACATATGATGACGTGTGCAGGTGCTGTAGTGCTGTCCCGATTCTTAGGAATAAATTTTGAAGCCCTTCCCCTTAACCCTCGGTTGCAAGGGCTAAGGGGAAGAGGGGTAGGGTACTTGAGTAGAATTGGGATTGGGCCTAAATGTCTCTTTAAGCTGTATAGAAGTGTCTTGAAGACTATCTAGTCAAACATTATTTACTGTCATCATGGCAAAGATCAAATAAACCAGTTATTAAAACTATTATTTTGTGTTGAAAACATCTTCTCTCCGTCAAACAGAAATTGGCGTAAAAAATAAACAAGTGGGCTAATAATTCATCTGCTTTCTTTTTGACTCAGCGCTGACGAGCACCGTGGCGTCGGTGTGTAACCCAGCAGACGTGAGCTGTCTGGACTCCTACAGCTTCTCTCCGCTGGACGCTCTGCACCGCGGGCCGCTGAGTCACGAGGAGCCGCTCAGCTACTCCAGCAGCGCAGACGGAGACTGCCTGAACCTGCTGGACTCCGGCTTCTACCACTCAGAGCTGGGCCAGATCAGTGTGTGCGGAGAGGACTGCGAACGACCCCCGGCCAAGCGGCTGAAGATGGGTCTCTCCGAACCCTTCATCAACGACAGCAGGAACATGGCGGTGGAGTTCGAAGGCCGCACGCACCACATCACACGTGCCAAAATGGCGGTTTCGGTCAGTGACTTCGGAGAGGCGGGCAGCTACATGGGCACACACACACTACATCAACACACAGCGCTGCAGTCAGAGTGACGGCGCGCAATAAACCTCACGGGACCACCTGCAATCAAACGTGTATATAACCGCTTCCCTGGATATTCCTCGTTTATTTCTAATTATATAAATATATATATATATATATATGTGTGTGTATATATGTACAGATTTATTCTTTCTAGCTTTGTTTTTACTATGACATCAGTGATGTCTAATTGTACAGACCTGAATCTTGATTTCTCAAGAGTTGATACAGCCATTTATTTTCCAGTCAGTGTCATAAACGTGTCCGAATACTGTGGAAATCTCGTGACGGGGAGTCGTCGCATGGCTAACTGATGGATCAACGCATTCGGCCTCCCTGTGGTTTCATCAGTGTTTACAGGTGCCTCGGCTCGCCAATACCACCGCCTGAAAGGCATTTACGACCACTCTTCACTTTCGTTTTTGCACCGTGGGGAAGCGGCTCTGTTTTCGTTGAGCACAAGAAATTCGTAAAGCGACTACGAACGTTTTCAGCCCTGGGAGATTTATCTATTGTTTTGACTGCAAATGTGTAGGCCCTAAATACAGCTAGTATAGAGGTGTTCTGAAGCGCTGCAATGAAGTGTGTGGTGATTCTTATTTGATATACTTTGCATATTTATTACGTTTCTTTTGTAATCATATTGATCAGCCGGGCGTATTTATTACAAGACTGCGTGATGGTCGCCGCTTAGCATTTTTCCGGCTGTTAATTACTGGCACATGTCGTTTGTTTTTGTTTGTGAGCATTTGTTCGCTATTTATTGAATTTTTCCCGCAGGGATTTCTTAAAGCGCTAGTCGATTCCCTTCAGAAACCAATTATGCAAAACGTTCATCATTTCCGCCTTCGTATTTCCGCAGAACAACCCGATATTTGCTTTCTGAGCACTGACCTGACATTATCTATGCATCAAGAATCGCTCAAACAGATTAAACCCATCATCCTTGTTGTGTTTTGTTGACATTCACAAACTCCAATATGGCAATAATGTGTAAATATGTACAGATACCAACAACACTTTCCGTTTTCCTTCCTCCTCTGCAAACTTAAGACTTAAATTCTGTGTTTTTGAGTTGTTTGCCGTAAGATTGCCTTCTTGACTTCCTTTACCATTGGTTTTTGGCTGACCTTTTTCCTCATGAAAGATTTGCTTAAGAAGAGAGTTATTTATTTATTTATTCACTCAACTGCAAGTGGGTGTAGAAAGCCGAGTGTGTGTGTGTGTGTGTGTGTGTGTTAGCGTTTCTGTACACAAGTGAAATGTTTTTTTCACAGGACATACTAGCGCTAGCTGAATGTACAGTATTATCGCTTCTTAGGGATTCACCGAACTTCTTCGATGACACGAATGTCTCGCGGTTAAGCCCAGTTTGCAGTGTTGCCTTAACCCTCATTCAAAGCTTGCATGTTGAATCCAACTTGAAGATGGTTTTCCAGGACGGCGATCATCGGACGGCTTGTAAAATTGTGTCTCCCTTTGTACGTTCAGCCAGAATTCTCCACGTTTTGTTTTATTTTGTCTTGGCATACTTGAAGGACGTGTGTTGATCAACTTAAATACAATATTCTCCAAACATTCAGTCCTGTAGGTTTGTGCAATTCATTTGTCCTGTCCCTCCAACAACCGAAAAGAGCTTTAGGAAATTGTGTTGGTGCAGTAATTTGTCCAAAGTTTGTAAGAAAAAAAAAAAAAAAGCTTAAAATCGAAAACGTAACGTACTGGTCGTCTGCTTCCTGGGGGGAAATGTACATTTTTTTTTTTTTTTAATAACCCTCATCTTTGGAATGTTTTACACTTTATTTCCTTTAATATCAAGTCAATTTTCATTCACTTTGATGCATTTTTTCAGATCTAAATTGAGTTTTACAACACTTTTTGTGGTGTAATAATGAAATGATAGTGTTTAAATAGACAATCAAGCGGCAGTTCATATTGGGAAAGGACGTTTTATTATTCGTAATGTTTGTACATATACACTGTTCTTGTTTCGTTGGCTTTTATTTTGTATTTTCTGTTGTACTTAACTGGCAGACCGTTCCAGAAATAAAGGTCTGGAGATATTACAACCGTGTCGAGGAGTTTATTGACATGCTTACATACGTGTGAGGCTTGGATTTTGTTCCTCTGGATCTTTAATTGCAGTAACGCATCATAACACTGATGAGTGATCCATTTGTTTATAGCAAAAAATAATGATTACATTTATATTGTATCTTAAGTGAAAAACTCGACAGCTTCTGTCTTTAAAACTTAAAAAATAAACAATTCATTTTTTTTTTCCAGCTTAGTCTCTTTATTAATCAGGGGTCGCCACAGCGGAATGAACCACCAACTATTCCAGCATGTTTTAGGCAGTTGATGCACTTCCAGCCGCAAAACAACACTGGGAAACACCCATACACTCACACTGCAGCCAATTTAGCCTACCCAAATCCACTATAGCGCACATGTTTGGACTGTGGGGGAAAACTAAGCACCCGGAGGAAACCCACACCAACATGGGAAGAACATGCAAACTTTACACAGTAATGCCAACTGACCCAGCTGGGGCTTGAACCAGCAATGGTCTTGCCGTGAGTCGATTGTGCTACCCACTGTGCCACCATTAAACAACATGTTACAGCTAAAATAAAGTCTTAAACACACAAGACTGGTCTTAAAGTGTATCTGATAGTAATCAAGCTGCAGGTAAATGCTTAACTTTGAGCTTTATTTACGTATAAAAATAAATAAACAAATGTAAAGCAATTATCCACAGCATAGTATTGTTTTCATAAAGACAAGATTGTAACTCCTGACTGTATAATTAGTTTTTGAGACAATTCCCCAACATGTTTTAACGGTTTAACGTCTCATCCGAAAGACGGCGCTCACTGAGCAGTATAGAGTCCCCGTCACTATACTGGGGCATTAGGACCCACACAGACCGCAGGTTGGGCGCCCCCTGCTGGCCTCACTAACACCACTTCCGGCAGCAACCTAGCTTTCCCCTGTGGTCTCCCATCCAGGTACTGACCGGGCGCAGCCCTGCTTATCTTCAGTGGGCGACCATGTGAGAGTTGCAGAGAGCTAGCTGCCGGCCAAAGCCTAAAGATCCATTAAATGTTTCCTAAACATTAATACAAATAAATGTGGCCATTTTCAAAGTTCTGCATTAGAAAAGCAATCATAAACCTTTAAATATGTAATAAACGCACATGAACTTACAAAAAAAATACAAATCAGTTTAATGCACGATTGTGTAGTAGTTAGAAAACAGCTCTTCACCATCATCAATATCTCTCAGTGCCACAAGAACAACACAGCGCAAAGGTCTGAAAGAGAAAAAACAAGATGAAAGAGTAATAAATGACAGAATGTGCCAATATAATAATCCTACAAATGACAGATCTTGCCTTTTACTATCAGCTCTGTAATTAACGTTCGGCAAATACTGACGGAGCTCCAGAGGAAATCCATCCGGCACGTCCAACTCCTGAAAGCAAACATTTGCGGATTTCTCTGTCAATAAAATCACAAATCAAAGTATCGTCGCTGTCACTTTATAACTGTTTATACAACTGGCTCTCGAATCTGATAGTCATGCGGTATTCCCTTAATAACAGCACTCCTACAGCCTCTTCACCCTAGTGTATTACTCCACCAAAAGACAGCAACTCACTACAGCAGGGGTGTCAAACTCAATCCCTGGAGGGCCGAAGCCCTGCACAGTTTAGTTCCAACCCTGCTCCAACACACTTACCTGTAGGTTTCAAACAAGCCTGAAGGACTTACTTAGTTGGATCAGGTGTGTTTAATTAGGGTTGGAACTAAACTGTGCAGAGCTGCGGCCCTTTTGGAACTGAGTTTGACACCTGTGCACTACAGTTTGACAAATATTGCAGCTGTTGGACAACATAATGTACCATTGAGGCTTTTCAGGTGAGAATGTAGTTGTTTAGATTGCAACTGTGCAGTTTATTTATAAGCATAGTGCCTATTTTAAATACTTATAATTTCTGAGAGACAGCGTGTCGGCGGCTGTTAGGCTTTTCATATTGAGCAAAGACGGTTGACGTCCATCCACAAGGTGGCAACATAAGCTGCATAATAAGACCTTAGAGGAGAGAAACTCAGCGAAATTTCATACTACAGCTGTTCAAATCATTATAGAACAGGTGAGTGACTTTCTAAGTTAATCTCTCGCTTTTTTATGTTGTAGTGCTGCATTTTTACTAGGGTTGGGCATCTAAGCTATAATGCCGATCCGATACGCATCTCGATACAAAGAATACGATCCGATATATTAGCGATACATTTGTGACATATTGCGATGCAACACGATACGATTCACACCCATATCACGATACGATGCGATATTTCAGCACTAACTAATTAGATCAAGTTTATGAGATGATGTGAAAGAGGATGCTGTGCCATTGAATGAGTTTGATTATTTATTAACCAAGCAAAACCAAGACTTTTTTTTACAAACTGGCTCTTCTCTCAGAGCCAGAGTGTCAGTTTACAGTAGAGGGCCATTTTAGATAATATAGCACATATTATTTAAGTATTTTCAAGATAAACAGAATGTATAAGTGCAATATATATTAAAAATATATATATATATATTTGCACTCTTTCAACATAAATAAAATTAGCATTGCACAATAAGAATTGTGATTTAACTTTTCAACTATGAAAACAAGTTTTACAAAGATATATTTTGCCACTGATTATTCAAAACTTAAGGTGGTGAACTAGCAGTGTTATGCTGCTTTGAAACATCACTGTCACTGTAAACAACAGGCTAATAAAAATATAACAAACCAGCAATCTTCTTGCTGTGAGGTGGTCAAACTACCCACTGTGCCACTGTGACACCCAATTATTTTTATCATTATTATTATTAATATTATTATTATTATAATTAAATAAAAATTAACAGGAGGTGTTTAAAACCTTCGTTCTCCGTGACACTAGGTTGAATATCTTTGCAGATGAACAATGCAATAGCATTCGTTATTGGCATAGAGCGAGCAGAACTGTTGCGCATGGAAAAAAAAAAAACTTGCAATGCTTTTCTCACCACTTTTGGAGCTGGTTGAAGCAGTGTGAAAGCCGGGGATGCAGAAACACTGGAAGATGCTTCCACAACAACACCGTGGCGCCGCTTCAAGTGAGATATCAGATTAGTCGTACTGCCCGCGTATTTTACAGATGCGCGGCACATTTTGCAAATTGGATCTGTCCTGTCATGTCGTCCATCCTTAAATCCATAATGTTGCTTGCCATACTTTAGATTTAAAACTCAGTGGGGAATAAAATGTTTGTTTTGCTTCTCGCGCTTTCTGAGGGCGCTCCACTAGCTTCATCCGCACACCTGATACACTGAGTTGTAGTGTGTGCACATCCGCAAATCCGTTGCTAAGGCTTACTTTATGTAGGTCGATTAAATTATGCACCAAAAACAGGTTGACAACACTTGTTAATAAATAAAAAATACATTCTATATTAAAAATATAAGCTGTATCTCGGAAAAATCGATGCATCTCGCAAAAACCGATGCATCTCGATTTGCTTCCAAAATTTCATTCATCCTCTGCTGCTGAACCGATGCACTCGCATCGTGAACGCGCATAACCGCGTATCGATACATATCGGTTAATCTTCCCATCCCTAATTTTTACCATAGCAGTCTGCTTGGGTTTGCTTTGATTTGGCTTTTTGGGGTTAATTACTGTGATTTCTTGATTGCACCAGAGAAATCTCTGTAGACTGATGGCATTTTATGCTGTTCAGCCTTATAATCGTAAAGTGTGCGCAAAATCACCTGTTTTTGTCAATGAAAAGCCCTTACTGTCGGCCACCTAAAGACCTGTTTGCAGTAAGATTGGGACAAAATGACACCTGAAATCACTTGGTGTCTTCAGTCCCTTAACACCTTTTAAGTGTTGTTAACAGGAAAAGCAACATTACAAATTGGTAAATGCTTTACTGTTACAACCTTTTTTAATGTGTTGCAAGAACCAAAATTGAAATATGTGATTATTTTGAAAAAACAACACAGTAAATAATGTGTGTTGAATTGTCTGCAATGGAATACAAGTCAAATAGTTTTTTTATTAACGTTTTCCACACTGCCCCAACTTTGTCTGATTTGGGTTTGTATTATATCAGTCTGCTGTAGATGGTGAAATGTGTAAGAGTGCAGCCTGACTGACCGTTGGAGCAGTTGTTGACGTATTGTCCGACAGCGAGAGGATTTTCAGGATGAGGCGTCAACCAGGAGCCATCGCTGAGACGCAGAGGACCAAACCTGTCCCGTCCACTACACGATCTGCTCCCATCAGTCAACACATATGAGTTCAGTCTTATGATGCCAAACACAATGTTAAAGGAATAGTTCACTCAAAAATGAAAATGTGCTCATTTCCTCACACTCGAGTGGTTCTAAACTTTTATGAATTATTTTCTTCTGTTGAACAGAAAAAGAGCTGTTATCTTTAATTATGTTTACATCCACCTACTTCTAAGCACATTTTCATTTCCATTAAGCACATCATGCAAAGACGCACATAAGTTTTACTCATAGAAAGAGTGTGCGCACAGCTGAGTAGGATAACTTTTTATCCGATAAGATAAAATGCACATAAACTCTGATGGACACACATTTACTGAATAAATTCCAGCATGAACATCAAAAAAAACATGTGATTTTGTTTTAACAGATCATGTGTAAAGAGTCCACTGAAGGTGAGTGTACTGAACCCAAGTGGTTTATTGACAAAAAGTACAAAACAAACGCAACCAGAACTTAACAGTAAACTTGACAGAACTACAAAACAAAACATGAAAATAACCATAAAAAAGAACTCCTGGCTTCACACGGCAAAGCAAAAACAAACTAACCAACCAACTAAACAAAGAACCATCCAAAGAACCAACCATCCATCCATCCAACCAATCAACCTTCCATCCATCCATCAATCCATCCAAACATTCATCCATCCAACTAACCAACAATCTATCACTCCATCCAACCAACCAACCAACCAACCATCCATCCATCCAACCAATCATCCAACCAACCATCCATCCATCCAACCAATCATCCAACCAATCAACCTTCCATCCATCCATCAATCCATCCAACCATTCATCCATCCAACTAACCAACAATCTATCACTCCATCCATCCAACCAACCAACATTCCCTCATCCAACCAACCAACCATCCATTCATCCAACCAACCAACCAACCATCCATCCATCCATTCATCCAACCAACCAACCAACCAACCAACCTTCCATCCATCCATCCATCCATCCATCCATCCAACCAACCAACCAACCATCCATCCATCCATCCATCCATCTATCCAACCTTCAATCCATCCAACCAACCATCCATCCATCCAACCAACCAACCATCCATCCATCCATCAATCCATCCAACCATTCATCCATCCAACTAACCAACAATCTATCACTCCATCCATCCAACCAACCAACCAACATTCCCTCATCCAACCAACCAACCATCCATTCATCCAACCAACCAACCAACCAACCAACCATCCATCCATCCATTCATCCAACCAACCAACCAACCAACCAACCAACCTTCCATCCATCCATCCATCCATCCAACCATCCATCCATCCATCCATCCATCCATCCATCCAACCTTCAATCCATCCAACCAACCATCCATCCATCCAACCAACCAACCATCCATCCATCCATCCATCCATCCATCCATCCAACCTTCAATCCATCCATCCAACCAACCATCCATCCATCCAACCAACCATCCATCCATCCATCCATCCATCAATCCATCCAACCATTCATCCATCCAACTAACCAACAATCTATCACTCCATCCATCCAACCAACCAACTAACATTCCCTCATCCAACCAACCAACCATCCATTCATCCATCCATCCAACCAACCATCCATCCATCCATCCATCCATCCATCCATCCATCCATCCATCCATCCATCCATCCATCCAACCTTCAATCCATCCAACCAATCTTCCATCCAACCAACCAACCATCCATCCATCCATCCATCCAACCAACCTTCCATCCATCCAACCAACCTTCCATCCATCCAACCAACCAACCAACCAACCAAAAAACAAACAACCATCCAGCCAACCATAAAAACGATCCATCCATCCAACCAATCAACCATCTATCCATCCATCCAACCAACCAACCAACCAATCAATCATCCATCCATCCATCCATCCATCCAACTAACCAACCATCCATCACTCCATCCAACCAACATACCCCCATTCAACCAACCAACTAACCATCCATCCATCGAACCAACCAACCAACCATCCCTCCATCCACCAACCATCCATCCATTCAACCAACCAAACAACCATCCATCCATCCAACCATCAAAAACCATCCATCCATCCTTCCATCCAACCACCCAACCATCTATCCAATCATCCATTCCTCCAACCAACCAACCATCCATTCATCCACTAACCATCCATCCATCCATTCAACCAACCAAACAACCATCCATCCAACCATCGAAACCATCCATCCAACCATCAAAACCATCCATCCAACCAACTAACCAACCATCCATCCATCAATCCATCCAACTGATTATTGGGAGTCCATGATGGGTAAGGGCCAATGAAGGGAATTTGGCCAGGACACCGGGGTTATTCCCCTACTCTTTACGAGAAGTGCCATGGGATTTTGATTGACCAGGACCTCGGTTTAATGTCTCATCCTAAAGACGGTGCTTACTTCCCTATACTGGGGCATTAGGACTCACACAGACCGCAGGTTAAGCGCCCCCTGCTGGCCTCACTAACACCACTTCCAACAGCAACCTAGTGTTCCCATGTGGTCTCCCATCCAGGTACTGACCAGCCTCAGCCCTGCTTAGCTTCAGTGAGTAACTGGACTTGTGCTGCAGGGGGATTTGGCCGTGGAAAAGTACATAAAACAGTCATGGTAGGAACAAAAAAGAAGTCAATGTCTACTTTCAAACATTCTGCAGTGCATCTTCTTTTGTGTTCAACAGAAGAAAAAACTGAAACTGGGGTAAATGATGACAGAATATTCATTTTAGGGGGAACTACCCATTTTAAGCGTTAAGCTATACTCACCGGTACACTATCTTGGAGATGGATTTATCGTTGCCATCAATCAAAATGCCATCTATGCATCTAAATACAAATGGATTTCTGACTGATTGGAAAAAGATGGGTTCATCTGGCTGATAGATGGTTCCTGTGAAAGGAGAAAATCAAAACATCATTCCAAGGATGCACATGTCAATACGGGAATTACCAACCTACGTCACACATGACGTCGCACGGGTTCAGCCGCGCATACCAGTCGCAAAAAAAGACCGGTTGCAATAGCAAACATGTCGTGTTGTGCGGTAGGATGCCAAAATCTAAGACTGAGTGAAGACCTGATTAGAAATGCTGGACTCTGCAGTTATCATGTTATATCAGGTAAGTTCACGCTGTGCTGAATCACACACATTACTCATTTTTGATTGCAGCAATGATTTCAGCAAAAATATAATAATATAATATATAATATTCAATATGGTGAATTAAACTGCGGACACTGAATGCTAAGAACATTACCCTGCTGTACAGGTGCAGTTGGCTGTCACAATACAGTTGTTCTGGTTGTTGATGATTACCCAGGCCTTGTATAGTTCTGTCTTCTTTTCTTGCTTTCGGCTAGGCAGAACCTTGGTTTTTAGCACTACAATATTTTTAATCTGGTAATCCTGGGACATTTTTTCTTGCACATGACCACACAGAACAACATTGGTGGCATCCAAAGACTTGTAGGCCTTTAACTTTTCTCTTTAAAAACACTTGGAGTTTCAATGAGATGGTTGTATATTTGGGGCTTGATGATTGGCCATTTCGTCTTATCCATAGACTGTAAAATATATGGATGTAGTATCCGTGACGTCACCCATAGGTTTCTGAAGAGCGCAAAAGAAGCCACAAGTAGGCGCGGCCAACCGTCGCCATTTTGGTCACGCGTCATCACACCCACGGCGGGATACCAAACAAGGGCAAAGAGGCGGAGAGTGGGCGGAGCTACAGACACCTGCTAGCATTTAGCTTGGACCTGGTTCAGACACACTTTACTTTGGGAGAACGCTTAATACTTTATCACCTGTGACTCGTTTGTATTCTGACCACTTGTGCTTGGCTGTACACTATATCAATAAAGTGTTTAGACTTTTAAAAACACTGCTGTAATACATTGAGCCACTAAACATTGTTCTTATGACGTTTTTCAACAGGAGAAAAACGCAAATTACTTACAAACACTTCAGATGTAGTCTGTGTTAGTTACTGTAAGACTATTGATAAAATCCAGCATAACACTGTATGACAACGCTTCAGATGACTGTTCTAGAGCCCACAGCTAATCAATCTGACAGATTCTGGAGTGCATTACAGCTCTAAATATAAATATAAACGATAAATGATCTTAAATAAAACAAATACATGTATAGAGATGGTATATAAGTATATAACTTTACTCACATGGGAAACGGAGGCCACGTGAATGGTTTGTGAGCACAATTAAGTGCCCTCAGCATGCCATGCCATCTAATAATTGTGGGAAACAAGTCCAAAAGGCAGTCGACTGTGTAAAGCCACATAAAACAATACAGAAATACGATAAATATGCCGAGTTCAGTGGCTAATCTGCAGAGGTGACGTGACGGCGACCAGCGAGACCTAGCTGTCACTCAAGTGGCCACGCCCTTAATTATGCAAACTTAATATAACTTAATATAAAGGAAACGGATGAGTTATAAAAAAATTCACCCCCCTCACAGTTGTCATGAAGGGTAATATTAGCTGTATTAACCCAAATCTTTTTTTGTACCAGGCTGTAAACACCTTTTTTTCTGCTGTAAAGTTGGCCGTTCTAACAGTGGGCTCAACTGAAATTTGCTCTGTTTTGGAGCCAGGAGCGGCCAGGACTAGCGGAATTTCGGATGAATTGCAGTTTTAGTTACTTCCGTATTGGCTTCCTGAGGGAGAGCGGGAGGTTGCCGCTTGGTCTTATCCAATATCCATTGGGAGGGTGCTATCAATACCAGCAAAATTACCAGCAATTTTCCGGAAAGGTCTGTATGTGTGAACAGGCCCTTTTTGAAAATACCAGTAAAAAATTGAAGTTGTAACATTACCGGTAATTTGCCGGAATGCTGCGCTGTGTGAACGCAGAAGAAAGATTGCCAGAAAGAGCGCGTGCATGTGAGACGTCTACATTAGCCAATCAGAACACTCGCATTCAATTCTGCACGGTTTATGAAAATTAAAGCCTTTAAATATTTTTCCAGACACATTCAGCAGCTAGATGTTAGTCAGATAACGTTTCTATGCTCCTTCTTAATGCCAACTGTGTAAAAAATCATCGATAAGATGCTTATGAGAAGCCGTTGTTTGTTTACCTTCCAGTAGCTTGACGTGTGGCATGTGCCTGCGAAGCAGCTGGAGAGCGCCAGCACACACACATATCATACATCTCGACATGCGAAAGTCTTCCTCTTTGTTTTCATCGAAGTACTGATCCATCCACAGAGTTTGTAATGTCGTCAAATGTTTCCAAACACAAGCGCAGGCATTTAGAGCTCATTTCCGGCTAATGATGTCAGAATTTACCAATAGTATCTGGATGCAGCCTTTATCATGCAAGCTGAGACTGCATCACTCAGCGATGCAATGTCAGACACAATGCACTCAAATGGAGCTAGTGACGTCACTGTGACGGGTAGGGTTAGGTGAGCCCATTAAAAAGCATTGGATGCAGCCCAGATTGCACTGCACCAGGTCTGCAGCCAGACCCCTCTCGAATTTACCGCTATTTTGCAATGGATGTGTTGACGGTATTTTGCGGAAAAATTCTGTAACGTCTTCGCCTGTGTGAACACCGCTTATTTTATTTACCGGTAACGTCATTCCGTAAATTTACCGTAAATTTACTGGTATCCCTGTGTGAAAGGGGTTATACTCTGGAGACACAAAAGTTTTAATTAAATCTTGAAAAAGAGTTACAATAGGTGCCCTTTACTATTTAAATGTTAATAAGAGCCACTTTTCTAGGTCCCGTAATGCTATTCAAAAGCATAAATAAAAGGGAAAGAACAAAAACACGAATCTAAAACGGGGAAAACTGCTAATTTAAGGATATTTTTTCCAGTGTATGAGGATTCTGAACTGCCCGTCACACTACATGACATCATTAAAACTGATACCTGGATACATCGCTACAATGCTTCCTGCCGGCACGCGTCCCCGCATCACAAACACTCCAGTTCCCGCACGCTCCAGAGAGCTGATTTTCCGCTCGACACTGAAGCCCAGAGTCTCAAACATCACTGTAGACGGAGGAGCGCCGTGTGTTTTACTCTCCACATTACTATATTTACTCTGAGTAGACCTGGGCAGTAACCCGAGCAGCTGGCGTTGATTCTTCACATCGTTTTTTAGGAGGTGTGTGAATAAACACACAAGAGATTTGAACACGTCTTCATCCGCAGTCATTTTGTCTTGAGCTCGATTCTCCACCTGTCGAAGAGTTCTGAACAAAGAAACAAACACACAAACACTCGGTTACTGTTGACTAGGCTTAAGTATGGAGCTTAAATAGTGACAAAACCATCTGAATTTCAATTGTGCTCATTTGAATTATTGAAGACTGCAGGGTGGCATAGTGGGTAGCACATTCGCCTCACAGCAAGAAGGTCGCTGGTTCGAGCCTCGGCTGGATCAGCTGGCATTTCTGTCCGTAGTGTATGTGTGTGAATGAGTGTGTATGGATGTTTCCGCATCCGCTGCATAAATCAAATGCTGGATAGGATGACAGTTCATTCAGCTGTGGCGCAGTGGGTAGCACAATCGCCTCACAGCAAGAAGGTCGCTGGTTCGAGCCTCAGCTGAGTCAATTAGCATTTCTGTGTGGATTTTGCACGTTCTCCCAGTGTTGGCATAAATATATAACATAATTAAATATTTAATAAAACAATTACAACTTTGGATTTAATGTTTTGACATTAACTAAGTAATGCTTTTTATAGTTGTCATTACATTGACTAGATTTATATTAACTAATGTTATCAAATGGAACCTTGCTGTGCATATTTAATCAACAAAAAGCCTACAGATAGTCACAGAATGTTTAATTTTGTAGTGTGAATATGTCACAGAATGTTTAATTTTGTAGTGGGAATATGTTAATGCTGTCTGTGCTACAATGAACCACTAACGTTAATTTAACAATCACCCGCTGGACCCGACCATACCTCTCATTTTTCTGCAGGTTTAACGCTATCCAGGGAACAAATCTGTGTCTGTAGGACTTCCACCTCACCTCAAAGGCTTTAAAAAGAGCTTTAATCATATTGTTCATTTACATATGACCTGCACATGCAGTCTGCACTCTCCGAAGTGGTTCAACTCATGTGTTCATTTCCCTGCTGTTGTTCGAATCGTGAATTTGATTCGTCTTAGTGATTCAGTTGAACAGAATTGCAAATCACTCCGCATTTAAAGTAAACATCTTACATGATAATTAGGATGTATTCGAAGATATTGTGATAAACGATGATTCGTATGCACTTAATTAATCAATGCTTAAAAAAATGGTAATTAAATGCTGGGTCGAAGCTTCTGTGAACCGGTTCACTGAACTGATTCGAATAAAATGAATCAGACCTCTCAACGTGATCCTGTATTACCCCCATCTAGCGTTTGGGAGAACTGTGCAACAACAACACGCTTTAATACATTTTATTTTGTATTTAATTAGTTTTAACTTTACAATGTAACTTTTGAGATTTATCTTATGCTTTGAAAATGAATATTCATCCGACATTTGTTTTAATTCCATCTCTCTTGGTCAGTTCAGCTCAGTTATCTTGTCGTGGAGGGCAAACTCCAGCTCCTCAAATCGAGTTTGCTGTTTACATTGTTTTGACTGTTGTAAGAGTTGTTAAATATTTAATAAATACGCGAATATGTTTTTAAGAAAATATTATCAATATAACAGCTTATACAGATTAAAATATACGAAGAAATATTTTAAAAAAATCTTTATAAAGGAACAATTTATATCATATTCATTCATTTTATTTTCGGCTTTGTCTTTTTTTAAAATCTGGGGTCGCCACAGCGGAATGCACCGCCAACTTATCCAGCATATGCTCTTCCAGCTGCAGTTAAACCGTGCTAGCAAGGTGGTGCAGTGGGTAGCATGTTGGCCTCACAAGAAGGTGCTGGTTCGAGACTCGACTAGGTCAGTTGGCATTTCTGTGTGGAGTTTGCATGTTTTCCCCGTGTTCGTGTTTCCTCCTGGTGCTCCGGTTTCCCCCACAGTCTAAAGACATGTGCCATAGGGGAATTGGGTAGGCTAAATTGTCCATAGTTCATGTGTGTGATTGTGTGTGTATGAATGTTTCCCAGTAATGGGTTGCAGCTGGAAGGGCATCCGATACATATAACATATGCTGGATAAGTTGTCGGTTCATTCCACTGTGACGACCCCAGATTAATAAAGGGACTAAGCAGAAAAGAAAATGAGTGTGTGTGTGTGTGTGTGTGTGTGTGTGTGTGTGTGTGTGTGTGTGTGTGTGTGTGTGTGTGTGTGTGTGTGTGTGTGTGTGTATTTTTTTCTATTACACGTTTAACGACAGATTCATGATAATAGAACAAACAATATTTAATGTCAGGATGACAGAAGGCAAATATTAACAGAACAAAATATCATTAAGAAACAAAAAAACAAGTAATAAATTAAGAAATACAATTCCTACAACTATAAACAAGCAGGGCCTTTACCTTAATCATAAATGTGGAAAACATAACACAAATGGACAGGTTCCAATGCCTGTTAAATCTATAAAATATGTATATAAATCCGTATTTTCAGTATCTAAAACATTAAAGAGCCTTTGTTATACTACCTGGCCACTTAGAGAAACTTCCAGTCCTCCAACCTCCTTTTATAATAATCAACATCATACAGCAGCAAAATGTTGCTGTAATAATCAATCACAGTGAGGTACACCTGCTCGCCTTCTGATTGGAGGACACAGAGAAAAAGGCGTGTTCTTTGTGGTATCCTATAATCTGATTGGTCCGTCTTCATCGCTCCGTGCTTCCAGTAGGATTGCAGCAGTGTGTATGGTAGTGATGGACGCGCTGGTGAGCCGCCCCGCAGCGTCGCGTCCGTTAAACCGTTTAATCGTTAACTAAAGCTGACGCACGCCAGGTCGCCAGCGCGCTTCGTTAAAAGAGTCGCAGCCGAACGCTTTCCACCATAGGACCGCGGGCCAGTAGAATGGCGGGTGGCGGTAGGGGCTGCGTGGCGCTCCGCGGGGCTCAGATCCGGGACCTGCTGGACGCCAAACACAACGTGCTGTTCGACTGCGACGGCGTCATTTGGAACGGAGAAACGGCTGTTGCCGGAGCCCCGGAGGTGGTCAGTCTCCTGAAGCAGCGCGGGAAGCGCGTGTTCTTCGTCACCAACAACTGCACCAGGCCGCGGGAGAACTACGTGCAGAAGTTCAGCCGCTTAGGCTTCGCGGATGTGGCGGAGGAGGAGATCTTCAGCTCGGCGTACTGCTCCGCTGCTTACCTGCGGGACGTGGCGCGGCTGCAGGGGAAGGTGTACGCGATCGGCGGCGGCGGTGTGCTGAAGGAGCTGCGGGACGCCGGGGTGCCCGTGGTGGAGGAACCCGCCGAGCAGGAGGAGGGCACCAGCATCTACAACTGCCCGCTGGACCCCGACGTCAGGGCGGTGCTTGTGGGCTACGACGAGAGCTTCACCTTCATGAAGCTGGCCAAAGCCTGCTGCTACCTGCGGGACGCCGAGTGCCTGTTCCTGGCCACCGACCCGGACCCCTGGCACCCACTCAGAGGAGGCAGGATCACCCCGGGTAAGACCGCCTGGAACACGATGCAGTTTTAGTGCAGCAAGTCATTGAGATAAAGTTGGGCTTTTAATCAGTGACAACTTGTGACACGACCTCTATATTGTTTATGATGGTACTGAAATCGCCTAAAACGATAGCACTGTTTGACTGACTGGAAACACTGTTGTGTGTTGATAGTCATTAACTGATAAGTTCCTTATTTGGAGTTTGCTAAGTATACTTTTCTAAAGTTATATTATTAAGTAGACACTCCGAAATATCCTCATATAATGTGTAATTTGTAAATGCAACAAGGTTATTAGTGTTGTAAAATGTATTTCAATGTGTACAAACTGAAAACGAAAAATAATGGGAAAAAAAACATTAAATAAAAGTTCAAACGATATTATTTTTTATTTCACATATGCATGTTTTATTTATGATAATCCCAAAATAATTCCACAGAAAACCGCAGATTTTTACCAGTGAAAGTGAAGGGGACACTATACTGTCTGTGGGCGCCGTTTTTCGGATGAGATGTTAGACTGAGGTCCTGACTCTTTGTGGTCATTAAAAATCCCATGGCACTTCTCGTAAAAGAGCAGGGGTGTAACCCCGGTGTCCTGGCCAAATTCCCTTTATCGGCCCTTGCGAATATGGCCTCCCAATCACCCTTTCCACCAAATTGGCTCTATCACTGTCTCTCCACCAATAGCAGGTGTGTGGTGAGCGCACTGGCACTGTTGTCCTGTGGCAGCCACCGCATCATCCAAATGAATGCACCCCCTCATGACTGTGAAGTGCTTTGGGTGTATGGCCATACACAATAAATGCACTATATAAATACACATTACATTGCAGAAATAACAAAAAACGTCCGCAGATTCTGTCTGGCCCGAACAATGACTTGCCTACTTACCCTAACCTGCCTAATTAACTATTGTTTAAAAATGTTGAGAGGAATTACATGAAATTAGGGGAAAATATGCAAGAATTAAAAAATGTAGAGTGACTGGCTGCATGTGATACCTGAGAAAGCGTCTCTGTCCGGTGTGTGTTGATGGAGAGGCTGTTCGTGTTGAGTGTCTCTGGAAGCTGATTGTTTTGTGAGCTGCTCATTCAGTGTTGGACAATGCTGTGCAGGTTCTGGCAGTCTGACGGCGGCTCTGGAAACGGCCAGCAGCAGGAAGGCCACAGTGATCGGGAAGCCCAGCCGCTTCATGTTCGACTGCATCTCCAGTCAGTTCGACCTGGACCCGTCCCGCTCGCTGATGATCGGAGACCGGCTGGAGACGGACATTCTGTTCGGCAGCAACTGTGGCCTTTCCACCGTCCTGACGCTCACCGGCGTCTCCACCCTGGACGAGGCTCAGCGCTACCGGGACAGCCAGAGCCCCGAGCAGAAGGACTGCGCGCCGGATTTCGTGGTGGAGTCGGTGGCGGATTTCCTGCAGGTGCTGGAGGAGGAGTGAAGAACACGGACTCTGATCAATCCTGATGCTGTTCTCCACGCCTGCGCTTGCCCGCCTCACACCCTGACAGAGGAACACAACACTGCTTTTGCATTTTACATTTCTCCTAAACCTGGAATCATCAAACCTGTTCCTGGAGGGCCGATGTCCTGCAGATTTTAGCTCCAACCCTAATCAAGCACAAGCTAATCAAGCTCTTACAAGGTATACTTGAACCACCCAGACAGGTGTGTTGAAGTAAGTTGGAGCTAAACACTGCAGGTACACCAGCCCTCCAGGACCGAGATTGGTGACCCCTGTCCTAAACAGTTAAGTTTCAACATTTATGAATCCATTCAGCTGATCTCTGAGTATAACAGGAGCAGTTTTAGCTTAGCTTAGCATAAATCATTGAATCAGATTGGACCGTTAGCATGACTCGAAAATGACAGAAGAGTTTCAATCCTTTTCCTACTTAAAACTTAACTCGGCTGTACACTTCACAGTGTACACAAAAGGTGCGTTCGACATGAAGCTCAGCTGCAGCCGGTGATCAACGAGATTAGCGAGGGCGGGGTTGAAAACGGAGCCGTCAAGCCGGACAGCTGAACACTTCTGGGCTCAAACTTGCTGCAGTCATGATGACCGATCACATGGTGTCATCATAATTTATTTATTTTTATTTGTAACAACAAAACATTTACAAATAAAACCGAATGCAGTCTCTACAAACTATAGTTCATTTATAAACAATAATTATGATTTAAATATATAACAAATGCATGAGAGAGAGCGCAATTCTAGGAGTTTAAACATCACTTTAGGCTAATACGTTTTGTTTGAATATGCTAAAAGGGGTTTATATATGTACATTTATAGATGTAAAACTTTCCAATGCAAAACGCAAAACAAGGTGTTTTGATTAAGTCTTAATAAATCAGATAATTTTGGATAATGAAAGCATTTTAATCCAAAAAGATTGAAGAAAAGGTCAAATAAGTGAGCTACACTTTAAGCGGATGTTTCCCAGAAAGACCAGGGATAAACGGATAGACAGGAAATAACATATATTTGTATTATAATCATATAATTATTTAATAAACTAGTTCTTTAACTTAATTTGTTAAGAAAGCTTTAGGGTGGCTCTTCAGATGCTGCACAGTCTGAGTCTGCCGTCTGATCTCGGAGCGCTGTCGCGGTACTTTGATGCCACATGTGACAGTCACGTGGCGTCGGCGCAGCATCAATCCGGACAAGATTTCTAACCAGCATGCACCGCTTTAAGACAGATTTCGATCGATCTGCGCAGCGCCGCATGAAGTCCAACGCACCTAAAGACTAGGGATGCAGCTGTTCTAGATTAGGGTTGTGCGGTTCTAGTTTGAGGAATAATCATGGTTATCACCGTTATTATGCATTTATTAATTTCACAACACAGAAAATCACATGAAAACTCCTTGTATTTTAAAATGTTATTTATTGCTGCTCAGTAAGCAAATTATACAGCATATAATAATAATAATAAAACAAACAATATCAACAGAATTGCTGACAAGGGGTCCAGTTCGGGGACCACAGGATGTCATCTCTGTTTTTAGCAGACGATGTTCTGTTGGCTTCATCGAACATGGAGCTTCAGCATGCACTGGGGCGGTTTGCTGCCGAGTGTGACGCGGCTGGGATGAGAATAAGCACCTTTAAGTCCGAGGCCATGGTGCTCCACTGGAAAAAGGTGGTCTGCCATCTCCTGGTTGGAGGAAAGTCCTTACCCAGGTGGAGGAGTTCAAGTATCTTGGGGTTTTGTTCTCGAGATGGAGCGTGAGATTGACAGGCGGATCGGTGCAGCAGTAATGCGGTCGATGTGCTGGTCTTGTGGTGAAGAATGAGCTGAGCCGAAAGACAAAGCTCTTAATTTACTGGTCAATCTACGTTCCTACTCTCTCCTATGGTCATGAGCTTTAGGTCATGACCGAAAGGACAAGATCTCGGACACAAGAGGCTGAAATGAGTTCAGAGTGGCAGGGCGCACTCTTATGGATAGGGTGAGGAGCTCTGACACCCGAGAGGAGCTCGGAGTAGAGCCGCTGCTCCTCCACATCGAGAGAAGTCAGCTGAGGTGGCTCTGGCATCTGTTTCTGATGCCTCCTAGACGCCTACCTAGGGAGGTGTTCCACGCATGTCCCACCAGGAGGAGGCCTCGGGGAAGACCCAGGACACGCTGGAGGGACTAAACAAGTAATTGTAAACTGAAATTAATCTAATTTTAACATTTGGCTTAAGAATTGAATGTTTTATGAGATGAAAATTTTATTAATTTGCATTTAAATTAAGAATTTTTCAGGATCACAAAAAATTGCATCAATCGGGTCTGAAGTTAGCTTAATTGCTTCATGTTGTCCAACACAAATCAGTTGTGTGGAACCCAGCATTCTTCACAGTGTAGAACACGATAATCCAGAAGAGTCAAGCTTTAAAAAGAAAAATCATTTAATTATGTAACTCTCCCTCAATAGTGCTGCCTAACAAAAATAAAATAACACGATTAAAAAAAAAAACTAAATACAGAAATCAAAGAGTTTGTTTTTATTAAATTGTTTTTATTTTGTTGTAATATTAAAGATTTTATTTCACTTTTTTAAAATTATTTTATTATTTTAATGTAATTAAGAGTCCCCCTTTTTTATTAAAAAATTAGTTTTAGTCATTGAACGAACTAAGAAATTAAGAAAATATCAAATAATGAAGGTAATTAAAATGTAACTCGCCCTGAATAATACTGCCTAACAAAAACAAAATAACACAATTAAAAAAAATAAATGCAGAAATCAAATAGTTTTATTAAATAGTTTTTTATTTAGTTGTAATATTTAAGATTTTATTACATTTTTTAAAAATTATTTTATTATTTTAATATAATAGAGTCCCCCTTTTTTATTTTATTATTCCAGTCCTTGAATTAATTCACTAATTTCAATTGATATCAACTTTTGTTGGTCTAGCTTATTTGAGCTTCACCCTTCAATAAAATATATAATAAAGAAATAACGTCATGCTGTTTATATTCAAAGTAATCATTAAACTACTGTATGAATGATCTTAATTTGGGCAGTTTTTACAGTGTAATACACAAGGTAATTCCAGAAGTCAAGCTTTCAATAGAAAAATTATTTAAAGTTTTTTTTCAATTCTGAGTGAGATGCTAACGGTCTAATCCGATTCAATGATTTATGCTAAGCTAAGCTGAAAGTGCTCCTGTTAGACCCAGAGATTGACTAAATGGATTAAAAATGATGAATCTCAACTGTTCAACCCTTGAGGAGATGTAAAATGAGTCTATTTACAAAAACAAAGGAGGCGTGTTCCTTTAATAACCGCATCTGATGACGAGGGTTTGTTTGAGATGCTTTTACAAGCTCTGAAATATTACAACTTTCTCCCCATAATTATTATTATGTTTTACATTTTCCATTAGTTTTACTTGGTTTTATTTATTTTCAATTCCCCCTAAAAATAACTTTCAAAAATATGATAACGTATTCTAAATTAAGAAAATATAAAAAAATGAAGGTAAATAAAATGTAACTCGCCCTCAATAATGCTGCCTAACAAAAATAAAATAACACAATTAAAAACTAAATACAGAAATCAAATGGTTTTATGAAATTATTTTAATTTTGTTGTAATATTTAAGATTTTATTTACATTTAAAAAATTTTTTTTTTATTATTTTAATGGAATTTAGAGTACCCCTTTTTTATTTTAGTTTTTATTCCAGTCATTGAATGAATTCACTAATTTCAATTGATATCATTAACTTTTGTTGGTCTAGCTTATTTGAGCTTCACCCTTCAATAAAATATATAATAAAGAAATAACGTCATGCTGTTTATATCCAAAGTAAATATTAAACTACTGTATGAATGATCTTAATTTGGGTTGCGTAGAATGAATAAATTGATTCACAACAGGTTAAGATTGTAATCGAATGCAATAAAAGGCCCGTAAACATTACATTTTATAAGCAAAATTTAAAAAAATAAAATAAACACTCTCAAATATTGTCACATTTAATAAGTCACAACAAAAATAAACCATTTAATGTTCATTTCATGTCAGATTTATTACTTTTAATGCATATACACTATCTGACAAAAGTCTTGTCGTCAATCCCAGTTGAAAGAGCAACACATAACTCGACTTCTAGTTGATCATTTGGAAAAGAAGGGAGATTTTTCTGATGAATTATCTGTTGAGCTGCATCCCAATCATCACAAATACTGCAGAAGACCTACTGGAACCTGCATGGACACACGATTTTCACAGTAATCAGTCAAGTTTGGTAAGGGAAAAGTCATGGTTTTGGGTTACATTCAGTGCGTGAGATCTGCAGAGTGGATGATCAACATCTACAGCCTGAGGAATCAAGACATTTGTGCTGCCCATTACATTACAAACCACAGGAGAGGGTGAATCCACATCAAAGTTCCTTAAAAGCATGTATCTCCAGGATTGGCCAAACCAGTCACCTGATATGCACATTATTAAGCATTATAATTTATATCATTGCCTTTCATATACACCACTTCTGATGCCAAATGATCAACTAGCAGTTATTATTGGCTGTTCCTAAAACTTGGATAGGCAACAAGACGTATGAAGAGTCAGGTAGTGTTTAGCACTAATACAGCCCTCTTTGATTTGTGAAGCAGTGTTAATGCACAGAGAACACAGACGAAAGCGTATTTATTGATCATTTCCATAATGCAGATTCATTCCTACTTAACTGGTCAGACGACAATCAAGTAAACCGCACTTGTGATTGATCATAGTCAAGTCTAGTTATAAATCACTGTGTGCTTGTCAAAATCTGTACTTAGTAAAGGGAAGGCTTAGATATAACCTTGACGAATGCAATGACCAGGAGTTTTCTGTGCCAACTTGAACTGTATTTATTTTTGATCATATTTATTTTAATTAGTGTTGTGTTTGACTGAGATTAGTTTCTGGACTACTGCTCACTTGTTTGTTGATTGGGTTTCAACTGCCTTCATTAACAAAAGTGACCTTTTTTACCAAAGTAGTTGACGTTTGAGAGCCGTGTGTTATTTTGACGCTCGTTCACAGTATAGCAGATCATCATTCAGCAGGAAAGACAGCAAAATCATTGGAAACCACTGAAGGTGACACTGCATGGATGAGAAACACAAGTGAAGTGCTTTGAAAGGGATTGAATCTTGATTATTAGTTTGTCAGATGTTCATGAAAATGGCGCACATTTGATTTCTAGCCATCGCTCATCGTCTTTGTGTCCTTTATAAGCAGTAATAATGTTGAAGGGAAGCCAAACGTCTGTAAATGCATCTGACGTAAACTGTGAATTGGTTTTAATGCTCTCGATGTGGTTGTGAACTCATTTTTTAGTAATAAAAATACGCCTTGTATCTCTTGTGTCATTATTGTACTGTATTATGTTATTATTGAGTAGAGGATTAAGACTTGAAGTCTGTGTGATAACATTTACAGTGAGCATCACTTCATCAAAGTTGTCCTAAAATTATTTACAATTTTTACAAGCGTTTTTTTTGGTCCACTTCAAACGTTGACTGCTGCACAATGCTTATATTTGCTAGTGTACGTTGTTAAATTTTAGGTGAACAGCAGTTAATCCGTGCAAGACAAATTAACTTAATGAGGAACAAGACGTTTTGGTCAACTTCAAAGTCTGAACGTCTGCTTCACTAAATGTGGTGGTCTTTAGTTTAGTATACATTACATTATTATAAATCCAGCAATTGGAGACTCTGATTAACACGTATTTTACAATAATGTACTTAACGTCATGTCATTAAAACTTTAGAAATGAGTTGTAAAAATCTCTCCTTTAAACCAAAATTGGGGAAGAAATAAACTGGGCGAATAATTCTGACTCCAACTGTGTTCATGCTGGTTTTGACTAAGCTTATTGTATATATCGACAGCTTATAATGTTTTGAATAAAATAATAAATGTTTATAACTCATCTCTAATCACTGATTTAATTTTTCTTTGCCATGATGACAGTAAATAATATTTGACTAGATATTTTTCAAGACACTTCTATACAGCTTAAAGTGACATTTAAAGGCTTAACTAGGTTAATTAGGTTAACTAGGCAGGTTAGGGTAATTAGGCAAGTTATTGTATAAGATGGTTTGTAGACTATCGAGAAAAAAATAGCTTAAATGGGCTAATAATATTGACCTTAAAATGGTTCATAAAAAATAAAAAAAAACTGCTTTTATTCTAGCCGAAATTAAACAGACTTTTTCCAGAAGAAAAAACATTATCAGACATGCTGTAAAAATGTCCTTGCTCTGTTAAACATCATTTGAGAAATATTTAAAAAACAAAATTAAATTCAATGGGGGGCCAATAATTCTGACCAACTGTATCTGAAACAATTTGTACAAATGAATGAGAGGAATAATGAAGCACATCAATGCCTTCTAGAGTTTCCCGCCAGAGGAAGTGACATCACTTGGAGCAAATAACAAGCTTTTTCTCTCAGTGCTGATGAACTGATGAAACAGTTGAGCAGAACTTCGAGACAGACACATAATGATTATTTTATTACAAAATTACACCAAAAAAAAAAAAAAATAGACGTTTCATGGAATTTTTAACTGCCCAAAGTAAACACACAAAATAAGATGGAAATTAGAGTTACTTTATGATATTTAAAGCTGAATGTATGATTCAGGAGGCAAAAACAGCTATGAGAGTCTTTAAAGTTCTATATAAAAGGTCCCTAAATACCCATAAAAACATTATTTCTAATGTTATATGATACATTTATATAATTCATTCATTCATTTTCTTTTCCACTAAGTTCCTCTTATTAATCTAGGGTCGCCACAGCGGAATGAACCGCCAACTTATCCATATATGTTCCCATCTCTGGGAAACATCCACACACACGCATTCATACACTATGGACAATTTAGCCAACCCAATTCACCTGTACCGCATGTGTTTGGACTGTGAGGGGAAACTGGAGCACCCGGAGGAAACCCACGCCAACACAGGGAGAACATGCAAACTCCACACAGAAACACCAACTGACCCAGCCGAGGCTCACGGTGGCTCGAACCAGCGACTTTTTTGTTGTGAGTCGACAGTGCTATCTACTGCGCCATTGCGTCGCC
>NC_141030.1:2822500-2962500 GCF_052040795.2 Danio rerio | reverse complement strand
TTAATTATTAATTTATCATAACAGTTTGATTTTTAAAATAGTTTTAAGTACTTTGAGTCTCGGCTGGGTCAGTTGGTGTTTCTGTGTGAAGTTTGCATGTTCTCCCCGTGGCGTGGGTTTCCTCCGGCTACTCCAGTTTCCCCCACAGTCCAAACACATGCGCTATAGGGGAATTGGGTAAGCTAAATTGTCTGTAGTGCATGTGTGAATGGGAGTGTATGGACGTTTCCCAGTAATGGGTTGCGGCTGGAAGAGCATCCGCTGTGTAAAACACATGCTGGATATGTAGGCGGTTTATTCCGCTGTGGTGATCCCTGATTAATAAAGGGACTAAGCCGAAAAATAAATAAATGAGTGAATAATCAAACCCTAATTTGAATTAGTTATATGAAATGCTTCATTTATCCAACTGTGAAGACAATTTACTCTACAGTCAGATTTTTTTAGCACCCTCACACTCCAGATTCTCGAATAGTAGTATCTCAGCCAAACATGAATCATACTATACATCAATGGAGCGACTGTTCATTGACGATGTATTAATCCTAATTTCATAAATTGACACTTATGATAGGTTTGAGTTCTGAGATCAGGGAAAGCAGAACTCCACTTGCCTTCACAGGCTTTTGTTTGCACACGAGTGTAGAGTCAACATCTGTTTTAGTTACTATGATAACAGATAAATACAGTGCGGTCTGAACCTGGCGTAAAAATGAGCTTTAATAAGCTGCTCTGTGGCCACATTTACTAACACATTCATTCTGATATTATAAAATAACGTCAGCGTCTTTCATCCATAAACCTGCATGACTTTCAGTGAAGGTTCAGCTGAAATTTGCTGTGAAATTTTGGTTCTTAGACAAATATTTGCCAAATGATGTTGAACAGATTCATGAATTTTTCACAGTATTTCCTATAATATTTTTTCTTCTGGAAAAGTCTGATTTGTTTAATTTCGGCTAGAATAAAAACCATTTTTAAAATTTTTTTAAAAACCATTTTAAGATCAATATTATTAGCCCCTTAAGCTATTTTTTTTCTGATTGCCTGCAGAACAAACCCCTGTTATACACTAATTAACCAAGTGAAGCCTTTAAATGTCACTTTAAGCCGAATACTAGTTGAAAAATATGTAGTCAAATATTATTTACTGTCATGATGGCAAAGATAAAATAAATCAGTTATTAGAGATGAGTTAATAAAACTGTTTTATTTAGAAGTGTGATGATAAAATCTCCTCTCTTTTAAACAGAAATTGGGGATTGAACAGGATGGCTAACAATTCTGACTTGTACCGTATATGTAACTGAACTATTTTCATCCATAAACCTGTATGACTTTCTAAATATAATAATATAAGAAATATAAAAATTTATATTTAAGACTGAAAAGGGTTTATGGATGAAATCTCTCACCCGTCCTCTTCCAGGAGCTCAGGTCTTTGCTGGAGGGAATCTGGATCTGTTCTTGGCTCTGCTGGAAATGAAAAACAAGGCATTTGAAGAAACATGCGTTCAATGTGGTTTTGTTTGAACAAGATGGGAAGAAAAACCCCACATTAAAACGTCAGGCTCTCACACTGACTTGGTGGCATTTTCCCCACAGCGCCCAAATGAAGCTTTTCTGGCAGGAAATACGTTTATATTATGCAATGTGTTGAAATATTGTCTTTACTACATCTTTACGAGAACAAAGAACTTACTATACAAACATCAAAACTATCAACAATCTTTCATTCAGTTTAACTGCAAGTTGGTCTGTGACAATGAGAATGATTTGTTGTGCGATACACTTACTGGCCACTTTATTAGGTACACCTGTCCAACTGCTCGTTAATGCAAATTTCTAATCAGCCAATCACATGGCAGCAACTCAATGCATTTAGGCATGCAAACATTCCTCCCTCTACAGCTCATCAGATATGTGATCCATACCTGATCTATCTTACTCTTGGTATTGTGAATGGTCAGAGGATGTTTTCCTTATCAACAGATATGAGAGTCTGTATCAGGATATAGCAACATGTCTGTTTGTGTGTATACCTCTTGGATTTGCTGGATCTCCCTCATGGCTAGCCGTATTGATGGGTAGAGTCGAGGGAAAGGCCTGCTCTGATTGGTCAGATCCTCCTCCTTGCGTTCGGTTTGTGCCGCCTCCATTCGTCTGCGGCGGTCAGAGATGCGCTTCAGCACTGGGGCTCGGTGGTGCTCATGGTTTGAGTTTCCTCCTGGTGGCAGGAACAGTCTCTGCATCTGCAAGTGCACTTTATTTGACCCCGTGTCCATGTTTTCAGCGGGACCGTCAACGCTCTCCACCGCCGAGGAAAAAGCCTTGAGCTCCTCATAGTCCGGCTCCTGATCGCACATCTGTCCAAACACAAACCACACTCACTCTTTATTCCTGTTTTGCAGCATATGAAATACTGATTTTTAAAGTATGGACAGGGCCTGACAGAATCTGTGGACATTTTTAGCTAAGGAATATGAATGCTGAATGATTTTGGGAGTATAACTAAAAACTTAAAGGGTCACGAAACACATTATTTGAGATGTTGACAGTCATATATGTGTCCCACGCTTTCAAAAACACTATTAGGACACATATATTTCACTAACAAGTGAAAACTGGTTGTTTTTGCGTTATTTCAAGCAAATTCGTTCTTCCGGTTTAAAAAAAGAAAACTTGAAGCAGTGTCACGGCAATGAGATCCTTATGTGAATTCCAGCATGTAGATTTTTCCCCCTTAAAATATTCCAACATTTAGTCGAACAAATAGTATCAGTAAAGCCTAATATCATAATCTTTGCATTTGTTTTTAAACTAACAGCAGCATTTTGTTTAATCTTAAATGGAATCCATGTGATATTTTCCTACTCACAAGCCATATCCCATCTGTAGCACATGGTAAAAATAAAAAAAAAGATAATAAATAACCAAACAAATAAACAAATCGCCCTCTAGTGATTTAAAACTACTCATTGTGCCTTTAAATGTAAGGTACTCCTATAATTCACATAAAGCACCATAGAGCTCACCTGTCCACATGGCACCGTCAGCAGCTCCATGAAGGGCTTGATGCCCACCTGAGTGTGGTACTGGACCAGGTCTGTGAGAGAAGAATGAGCTCGATCTTCACCCAGGATCACATACTTCCCATTGCTCTGCATCTCCACCATGTAGTGACGACAACGATCGGCACCTCTGATTTAGAGAAACATCATCAGCAGATGATTAAAAGACATCAAAAAAACCAAAACAAAAATTAAAATTATATGAAGAAAATATAGTGTAACACAGCTCTAAGTGAAGTGAAATATCCAGCTAAGGCTTAAATCTGAAAGTGCACAGTGTTTAAAACTAATGATTTATTAATAAAAGAGTCGACTTGATAATGAGTCTTTAGTCGTTTCGGCGTGAAGTCAATACCAACTTAAGCCCCACCCAATTGTTGCGCGCGCAAACCCGGGAAAATTGAAACCTGCGGCCCCGCCCACTAGCACAGTAGCAGACGCCGGTTGCTCAACTGGATATTACAGGAAGTGTGTGGGTAAAGTTAGCATTATTTTCTCTACCCAAAGATGAAACTGTGAAGAGTCAGTGGTTGAGGTTTATTTGTGCAAAAATATCTCAGCATTATAGCCCCAGCCTTGTGCTTTGTTCCTGTCATTTTTCTGACAAGTGCTTTAGCGATCAACACGCTTATAACAGGGCATTCGTTGGCCGTTTGATAAAGGAAGGAGCAGAAAAGACTTGATGTATGGGACTTTGTCAGAGCTCGACAGGAACTTTATCAGTACATGGATCAGTGGATCATGGATCAGTTTCTCCCTCCATTTCACAAGTGTAAGTAATTTAAGTGCGATTTAAATGGCTGCCTCCATGTTTTCTCTAGCTTGCAAATGATGTACTGTATCTGGTTAACTCTTTATATTCTCACATCGTGTCTAATGCCATGTTAAAAACGCGACGCGTGCTGCTTTGTTTACAGATTTCAATGCGTTTGTGAGCTCGCGCTCCAGTGCTGTTTGTCATCGTCAGCTGTTCTTACACACGTGCAGTGGTCAAGTTTCAAAATAGTTCAGCTTTTGCCACTGTGTGGATTAATACTGAATGTGTGTCATGGTTAAGAATAGAGCAATATCCTAATGCCCTCCTGCACTGGGCTCACACAAATACCTGCCAACATCTTTCCCTGAAAATCCGGGAGACCGGGAGGGGGTTAGGTTCGGGGGTGAGGTGTCTGAATAACACTGTTGAGAACCGGGTACTGTGTACTGTGGTGTTGGTAACTAATGTGAAGCGTGTTTCGGGCGGCTGCTGCGATTGGATCCTATACCAATGTTGGCGACCCGGGGGTTTCACAGACCGTACCAATATGCTGAGGACCGGGGGAGCTTTCCGAGATAAATACTAAAACGGGAGGGTGGCTGGAGATGGGTCTGAAATACAGGAGACTCCCTGGAAAAACAGCAGTGTTGGCAGGTATGCTTACACATACACATATGCTCTCTGAGTACTTCAATAGAGTAAAATGCCCAGCATGGCATATCAACAATGTCTCGCGCTGAACACTGTCGACCAATTACAACAGGCTTTCATCGGTCCAATCAGTGCGGATAAGGAACCAATTAATCGCTGGACAATTCATATGGGAGTCGCTAGAATAATTAGGTAAAAATAAATGCAGATTATAAGACAATGAAAGTGTTTTTTTGACCTTGCATGCAGATCAACCTGTTTTTGGAGACCCTTAAAACAGGAGTGTCCAAACTCAGTCCTGGAGGGCCGATGTCCTGCAGATTTAAGCTCCAACTTGCCTCAACACACCTGCAAGGATGTTTCTAAAAAGCCTAGTAAGAGCTTGATTAGTCAGCCCAGGGGTGTTTGATTGCAGGACACCGGCCCTCCAGGACCGAGTTTGGACATGCCTGCCTTAAAACCAAAAAATGACCCTTTTTAATGTATAATAGGGGCTTTTTAATAATTGTACATTAATTTGTACTAAATATTTAGGGATACACCAATAGTCGATTAATAAAGTCAACTTTCTTAGTGTGATATTTTAGTGAATTTTTCATCCACCTTCTATAAACATAATATGATAAAAATACATATAATTCTGTTTCAGAAATGACACTTGTGGCTTATGGTTTGAGGTTAGCATCCTGAGCTAAAGCACAAAATGGTGGAAAATGTCAAATCTGTTAGATGAGGGATAAAAAATAAACAACAATTAGCAACAGAATTGAAATGTCCCCATCCCGTTCAAGAATGAATTTACATTAATAATGAATTCACTTTACTATAAATTACACATTTTTTGTATATCATTCCAGTAAAAAAAAAAACGAATGGAAATGTACCCACAGTTCAGGAATGAATGTATACCTGAATGTCAGAGTGAAACCCTCACGACTTTGACCGACTCGCACCAAGAAGCAGCCTAGAGGTTTGTCGATGAGAAGATCTTCCGCTTGCCTGAAAAGCAGAGTTACAGTCAGCACATGATAAACCCAATTAGATGCTCAGTTTATTATATGATCAGTGTACTATATGCTCTGCGTCTAACCTCCGTGTGATCATGCCGTGGAACCAGTGTGGGAAAGAGCCATCCCGGGTCAGCTTGCGCACCTGCGTCTCTCTAAACCAGCGAATAGTGTTGCTCTTCTTCAGGTGCTTCTCTTTAATGCGCTCTTCATCGATTGGCTGCAGCATCAGAGACGCGTCCAGGTGGAAGTTCTCGTTCAGATCGTTGTCAAATGGAGTCGCCTGGGCAAAAGTCAGGGTAATCGTCTTTAACTAAAACGCTTTGCTTAGGTAGTTGTAAAAGTAAAATAACCACCATCTAATTAAAAAAATAATAATTTCAATATTGAAACTTGAAAATACAAACATAGCTAAAACTGACTACAAAGACAAAACCACATTACTCAAACTTTAACTACAATTTTAAAATCCGTAAATTAACGTAAGCAACTCTCTCTCTCTCTCTCTTTATATATATATATATATATATATATATATATATATATATATATATATATATATGACACACAAAACAGTTCTGTCTGGTTTTCGAATCTGATTGGCTGATAGCTGTGCGATATTCAGCAATAACAGCACTCGTACAGCCTCTTCACCCTTGTGTATTACTCCACCCACACAGACTTACAAGCAGAGGAACAAAATCACTACAGTTTGACAAATATTGCTGCTGTTGGATAACATACTTTACTTTTAAGGCTTTTTTTTTTGGTCGAGAATGTAGTTGTTTAGATTGCAACTTTGCAGTTTATTTATAAGGATAGTGGCTATTTTAAATATTCATCATTTTGGAGATTTAATGCGTTAGTGGCCATCAGCATGCAGAGCAGAAATTGACGGTTGACGGCCACAAGATGGTGACAGAGACCACATAATAAGCCCTTAGGGGACAAAAACTGGGGTTTTCTTTTTGTATTTCAAACTACAGCTGAACGAATCATTATAAAGTAGGTAAGTGACATAATCGAAAATCTCTGTAAACTTACGGCATTTCATGCCGCTCAGCCTTAAAACCTTAAAATGTGAGCAAAATCAGCTGTTTTGTCATCACTTTAAACATTATGCAAGAGAATCGTTCAAATACCAGCTCTAAAGTGACGTTGGTGAAGTAGTAACGGTTTCTGCTGTTTTGACGGTCAGCCGCAGATGATAAAGATGAAAAAAGTAATTCCTCTTACAAAAGGATTTTTGAGGCTCTCCGTGTTTGATTTTCTTTTTTAAATACACAATTATGCTGTCGAACTGTTGCATAAATGCAATATCACACGAGTAACAGTCCAATGCAGCTAGATATCGTCACTGGTGTCACACTAAGGCACTTGGCCTGTGGCCCCGAGCCATCACAGGTCTCCCACCAGTGCTGATACAGCAACATCACACTGCTACTCGTGTGATACAGTATATTGGAGAGAAAATGTGATAAATGCAGGTGTAGCGTTTCTCAGGCTGAGTGACTGATGTGGTACCTCTAAAAGCTTGCTGCGGGGTCGTGGTACTGGAGCCACGCTTGCTGTTTTACTGATGCTGCTGAGGACCGAGCGAGGCCTGGGCTCCGGCTTTTTCTTCCTGGGCAAAGGCACCGGTGGAGACGCTGGTCCTGCAAACACAGACACAAGTTTAAAGGGCACCTATGATAAAAATCTACTTTTGTAAGCTGTTTGGACAGAACTGTGTGTAGGTATAGTGTCCACATTCATATTGGGGTGATATAAAGACAATATGTCTCTTTTTTAACATTTTGTGATGTTAAAATAGTACCCAAATCCCTCCTATTTTAAGGCCGACTGCAACTTGGTGTAGGAGTGCAGTTTTTTTAAATTAATTGACAGCCGCGTGTTAACATGCGTTCATAGTAACCAGGCCCGGATTGGCTAATTGGGAGGACCGGGAGAATTCCCGGTGGGCCGGTCCGTTTTTTTGGCCGTGAGGGCCGGTGTCCCTAGCTCCAGAATCTGTTGCTGTCAGCAGTCACACTTTTTAAATTAATTTATTTATTTGACCACAGTCTTCTTATTAATTATTTAACCGCAGCTCTACTCTTTTTATATATAACCAGCCTGCAGGTTGATGATGATATAATTGAGAGGAGTCACTTCTCAATATACAACTGTTGTGGTCCAGTGGTTAGCACGTTAGCATACGACACCGCCGACCTGGGTTTGATCCTTGTCCGAGTATGTTTTGTTTTTTGTTTTTTTTTCATTTTTATTGTTAAGACATATAATACTGTTAGGGTTGTTGAACATTTGAAGTTCTAAAGCAGCTATTTTCTCAAAAAAAAAGACGTGATAGTGTAATTAGAAACTGAATTGGAGTTACCGTATTTTAATATAGTCAGTTGTGATCAGTAACGCTTATAATCATATCAGCAAGACAGGACGTGTGTAAAGCAACTGGTATTAAAAGATCTGTTCAGCTTTCTGTGATCATCAGTCATCATCAAATGTGATCAAGAACCTCACAGTAATGTATAAACAGTAATTAGACCCAGTATCATTCATACTATCTATTAAATTACCAATTAAATTTTATATTATTCATTAAATTACCCATTAAATTGTATTTTTTTTTATTTACTCCTACGCCAACTCTCACAGTAATATATTAAACAGTAATTATTCTTGTACGGCGTCACAGACTATATTCATGTATATATCCACAGCTGTATCCCTTCTTAACTTCTTCCCCACTGTAAACACCCTCCACTGGAATGAACACGGAATCGGTTCTCACTCAGGTTCTCCTGCTCCACCTCCAGACGCCTCTTCCTCTCCGCCTCCTGCTGCTGCTGCCGTCTCTTCTCCTCCTCCTGGCGTCTCCTCTCCTCCTCCTCACGCTCCTCGCGCTCCCGCTGAGCCTGACGCTGACGCCGCAGCTCCGCCAGCAGACACAGATACTTCCTGCGGCAGGTCCGGGCTCGGAAATCTACACACCGACACATGAACAAATCAGAAGTCCTCACCATACTAAGGTGTCATATACATACGTCTTTACTGCAGATGAAGCTGCTATATACTTGTTTGCATTTGTCAAATAAAGATTTCAGATGTTTACCTGATGCTGAACATTTTTTTCTGAAAGATTTATTTGATTTATTTTTCTGTGTACTGAAGAATAAGTATTAAATCGGACAGATTTGTCCAGGATGCCGGGGTTAAACCCCTACTCTTTTTCAAAGGACATCCTGGGATTTTTAACGACCACAGAGAGTCGGGACCTCGGTTTAACGTCTCATCCGAAAGACAGCGCTCACTGAGCAGTATAGCGTCCCCGTCACTATACTGGGGCATTAGGACGCACACAGAACACAGGTTGAGCGCCCCCTGCTGGCCTCACTAACAACACTTCCGGCAGCAACCTAGCTTTCCCATGTGGTCTCCCATCCAGGTACTGACCAGGCGCAGCCCTGCTTAGCTTCAGTGGGCGACCATGTGAGAGTTGCAGAGAGCTAGCTGCCGACAATAAAAAAAGAAATAAAAATCACATGCAACACCATCATGCCACATTTTCGAGGTTGAATTTGCCTTTGAATACATTAAACGCAACACATTCCTTTATCGCAATGATTACACTTAGCTTTGCTATCGTTTTTCATCCTTATAGCCTTTTGAGAACATGCTGTGGTCCATGTTAGATTGCAATAATGTTTAGATTATAACTAATTCAAGGTGCTCGCCAGCGCGGAAGGTCCTGGCAGATTGTCAGGTGAAAAAATAAAACCTGTGTGCACATACAGGAGTCAACAAGAGGAATCGAAATTTTTATTTTATACTGTAGCAAGTCTCCGATTTTTAAGTATTCGATTCCAGAATTGTAATTGATTTTCAGTTTCCATTCCTAGCAAAGAATCAGAATTGTTTGCGCAAAAAAGCAGCATATTTGACTTCAACATTAGTACATTATAACAGTAACCAGCTGTATTAAATTGTGATTTTGCAAAATTGCTTATTTTTATAACGGAATTTTTACAAGCCCGAGACAAAAAAAAATAAATCTAAATAATTCAAGACGCATTTAGTATTTGGCACACTGATGTATCCAAATGTAGAGGTTATGGAAAACAGGATATTGGTATATTAAATCTTAAATACACATGTGCAAAACCAGCCTGCATTCATGAAAAATCACCATTGTGACCTTTGATTCTAGAAACCTTGTTATTATGAAGAGGTTTAAGGTCAGGAAAAAATAAATAAATAAGTTCTGATTGCTTGTTGATTGTGTTGCATTACTTGAATGCAAACATACTCTCGTAAAAGACTTAAACTGTTTGGAGTTCACGTTTGAACTTGCTTGCATTAGTGCGTTTCTCTGAGAAGTGATTTAAGCTGCAATAAAGCCGTCAAAGATGAGCCAAGAGTCATCATGTGCAGTCATACCAGCGCCTTCATGCTTATTAGCCTTTTTTATTGAGGTAGAAACAAACAGAGTTGAACTGTTACTCACTTTTCTGAATGACAAGCGCCGCTCTGCCCAGTCTGTCCAGCAAATTGGCCAACTCCACCTGGTGGCAGAGCTTAAAAAACAGCCGCGATGATCTGAAGGAGCAAAACACCACAGAGCTGCTCAGACCTACTCCATACGTCTATACACTGTAAAAAACGTCCTTGATTTTAACGGTAAAAGACTAAAAATGCTACAGTAAAAATCCGTAACCTGGTTAACAGTACGTTTCCTTAATATATACGGCGAATAACCATAAACTGACTGTTACGATTGACCGGGTGGATGGAGGCAAAAAGTGTCACGGAAGCCGCTGGTGAAAGTGAAGAGTGATTTATTTTACACAAAGTGTAAACAAAAATCACTCTTCACTTTCACCAGCGGCTTCTGTGACACTTTTTGCCTCCATCCACCCGGTCAATCGTAACAGTTGGTGTCAGAAGTGGGATCTGATGAATCGTAACACTGACTTTCCCAGAATTCCCTGAATGGCACATCACTTTTTATGCTTTTGGTGACATTAATATGAATCTTTTTAGTTGTTTTCCATCAGTTACGTACATTAGAGATTTATGTTACATCTGATGTTGATAAACAATGTTTATTTTATGACTTTAGTTGTATGCGTGTTACCATACTGGTGTTTAGTAGCTGTGTGAATGACACTGAGCACCTTCTATACACCGATGCTTGTGGCAAAAGTTGTTTGTGATGAGCATTAGTTCATTATGTAACTTTCTCATCACCACCTGCATATGGCTGTGTTAACGCGTCTTATCTGTGTAACAAAAGATGTGTAGGTGTTGGTAATTCAAAATACAGACATATTACATCTATAAATTAATGAAATACGGTAGTTTACTGTAAATGAGAAATTAATTTTATGGTTTGTACGGTATTTTTAACAGTAAAACACTGGCAACCACAGCTGCCGTTTTTTTACCGTAAATTTTACGGATTTATTTTTTACAGTGTATACTCTGAACTATTAACAGGGTTCATGCACATTTTTAATACAAAAATTCCTTGACTTTTCCATGACTTTTAGATAGTATATTTTCTTTCTGGAGAAAGTCTTATTTGTTTTATTTCGGCTAGAATAAAAGCAGCTATGAATTTTTTAAAAACCCATTTCAAGGTCAATATTATGAGCCCTTTTAAAGCTATTTTTTTAAAATTGTCTACAAAACAAACCACTGTTTTACAATCACTTGCCTAGTTAACCTAATTAACCTAGTTCAGCCTTTAAATGTCACTTTAAGCTGGATAGAAGTGTCTTGAAAAATATCTAGTCAAATATTATTTACTGTCATCATGGCAAAGACAACATAAATCAGTTATTAGAGATGAGTTATTAAAACTGTTATGATTAGAAATGTGTTGAGAAAATTTGCTCTCTGTTAAACAGAAATTGGGGAAAACAATAAACAGGGGGTGCTAATAAATCAGGGGGGGCTAATAATTCTGACTTCAACTGTATTATAATGATATTAATCTTTAGCTTTATTTTAAAATGTGCATTTGTTATTTAAGCAATGTGGCGATGAATGTGAAAATGATACCTGTGCCAGAACAAAAAATAGCAAAACACACTTGCATCATGCCTGACACCAAACAGTGCCACTTTGCAGAGGGTGTCTGGTGTGAAAATCACCATCTTGCATATTGGTAGTGGCTCTCTAATATGCCTTCAGTATTGGACTAAACATTACTGTTATATACAAAGTGCATCCCATAGACGAGAAAAAAAAGCTAAATCTTTAATAAGGTACAATCATATGGCTGAATGAGGTCCTAAATGTGTTCATTAATACATCTCACTTTAAAGCTCAGTGCTTGAAAGAGAAAACATATGAGGAAACAACTCTCCATGAAAATGAATACCATGATCATATAAATTTCGTGTTTCTGCTTTGATTTGATTCAGTTAAAGGATTTTTAAGGCTTATGACTTCAAGACTCAAAAAAACCAGACCTCATTTATAAGGCTGTATGAAATCATCACCAAACGCTCAAGCCAAAGTGAAATAAATGAAAGCATGTTTGATCTTGTGGAGGATTTGATAAACTTAATATCCTGACTTGCGTAAATGACAGTGGTTAGGCATTTGTTCAAATCAATAACCATACTTAAGATTCATAATTTAATGCTGCTGCAAATAAACGTCTTGACATGCTATATAATTTGAGGAGGTGAATTATGAGTATTACTTAATGAGTCGAACATGTTGTGTCGAGCTGAAACTTACCCGCACTTCCATCCTGACAGTTCTGTGCTGTTGAGGATTGACATACAACTAAAAACAACAAAAGAAAAACAAGGATATATATTTGAAAAGGAACTCGTAATGATGACATATACTACCGATATTGGTCATTAGCATTAATTTAAAGGTGTACAAAGTCTTAGATATTATTATTATTATTATTATTTAAACATTTACAACCACTACAGTAGAGTATTTTTATTTAGATTTTATTTAAAAATGTTATTTTAAACTTTATCTTAGAATTTTTTATAAACTATGATTATATACATAATTAACTGTATGGTTTATAATATTATTTATTATCATTGAAATATTTAATCTTTTTTCATGTGAACTCTCCACACAATCTTAAAATTATTTAAAATGTTGGTAGTCTTTTCTGTTCAACAAGGCTGCATTTATTTGATCAAAAATACAGTAAAAGCAGTGAAATAAATCAGATTTAATACAATTTTACAACATTTTCTAAAGCTTTATTCCTTCACTGACACACGAGGTGATATGGATTTCTTGCTTATTACTGCATAAACATTATATTTTATCCTAGTATCACTGAAATACCACTGTAGGTATTATTATTATTATTATTAATACTTTGAATTTTGAACTGTTTTTCATTACATACTTTATTTTTTGTTATTTCATTTAAAGATATACATGTTTATACAGCTTTCATTTCTATGTAGTTTTAATTCATTCAAACTAGATGAAAATGAAAAATAGCTCTGTTTACACTTTACAATACAATAAAAAGTGCTGTTAAAGTTAACTAAAATAAAGCTATTTTGTTTTATAATTAAATATAAAGGTTAACAAATGGTTTGCTTCGATAATTTCAGCTAGTTGCCCAGAGAACACAACACTCTACAATACGAGACACCTAGTTAATGTTACTTAATGTAATTAATAACATGAACAAATACTTGTACATGACTTATTAATCATCGGTAACATAGTAATTGACATTTACTAATACAACATTAAAATCAAACACTGTGCTTATATGTTAGGGATAAAGTCCATTTAAGAGGTTGTTATCCCGGAATAAAGTCAGGAAGGTTTATTGATGCAAAGTGGAGCACTGATGTATAAAGCTTGGTTATACTTCTGCGTAAAGTGATCTGCGTGACCCATGGCGCATGCCTTGCGCGTTGCCGTTCATTTATACTTCTGCACGGTATTTATGTTGCTCTGCAATAACACTTTAGAAACTCTAGCTGGCAGTAGGCTTTTATGTTCCTCTGTGTCGAGTTTCTTCTCCGCTGTTTAATTTTTTTCTAAACACATCCTTAATGTAGAAGTGGCTTAAACTCGCTCATTTTGAGGTGGGAATTGGCGGACATGCAATAACTTTAATTATAAGGTAAACACAAAAAAGGAGCTCCTTCACGGGACTTGACACTTGTAAACACTCGGTCCATTGGACTTGAGCGGCTCTCACCCCCGCCCACACTTATTTGCACTACCAAGCCGACCAATCACAGAGAGGTGTGCATCAGCGTTGCCGATAGCCACAGTGAGGACTATACAACCACGTGTAGGTTGCGCTGGAGCATACGAGTGCGCTTGGCGCAGAAGTACAAATCAGCCTTAAGACTGAAGGGATATATTCTTCGAAAACAACCATATTGGATGTACTTTATCCTGCTTATTACATGGCTACTTGCCACAAAAACATAAACATATACATTCCCCTATGCATTATTCAGACACAAGATGGCGTCAAACAGTCAAAAACACAAAGCTGACAGAAACTCAAACAGCTGATGGAGTATACACTAACCTGCGCATTATTCAGACACAAGATGGCGCCAAACAGTCAAAAACACAAAGCTGACAGAAACGTAAACAGCTGATGGAGTATACACTAACCTGCGCATTATTCAGACACAAGATGGCGCCAAACAGTCAAAAACACAAAGCTGACAGAAACGTAAACAGCTGATGGAGTATACACTAACCTGCGCATTATTCAGACACAAGATGGCGCCAAACAGTCAAAAACACAAAGCTGACAGAAACGTAAACAGCTGATGGAGTATACACTAACCTGCGCATTATTCAGACACAAGATGGCGCCAAACAGTCAAAAACACAAAGCTGACAGAAACTAATCTGGCTGAATAGAGCATACACTAACCTACTATATGTATCATTCATTCATGAGACAGCGCCAAATAGTCAAAAACAGACGACGTGACAAACAAGCAGATACATATAAATATGAACGCTAGTTTATAAATGTAAACGTATTCACAATTGGAGGTGATTACAAGTTCCCAAATGAGCCTGTGTTATTTAGCGGTGGTTATCAGGGAATAACATACCTTGGAATGTCACGACTGACCAATCAGAATCGTGTATTCCACTTGTAATAACATTAGTTAATGCACTGCTGAGTTAAAAAATTGATTCCCATTAACGAACGCTAATAAACATGAATACTGTAATAAATATATCTTTGATTGTTTATAAATACACCAATATTGCCTACGCATCCCGTATTGTGAAGCATTCCCATTGTCAATAGCTGAAATTATAAAAGCAAAAGACAAGCATGCGGTTCGATTTATGGCTTTAGTTTAAATTAACGATAATAACAATAAGTTTACATTTCGCTAAAATAATCAACACTAAAAACAATAGTTATCTTATAGTTTGATTGACTGAAAGCAAGAACGTTTTAACAAAGTTTTCTTTTATTTAGCATGCATTTAGTCAGAATTAAATCCATCTAATATGATGGAGCTAATTCCTCTCAAGCACGTAAACACTGTTTAAACTACTGTCAAATGCACTATTATGAGTGCATTGGTATAACTCTGTGCACCTTTGACAATGGTGTGTGTGTGTGTGTGCTGTTCAAACCTGCTCTTGTCTGTGGGCAGATCCGGTTTCAGCAGCAGAATGTTGTACCTGCAGGACAGAAATATGAGTGAAGCTGCAGAGAATGTGACGTAATGAGCTGATTTCAGATCTGTCCTGCCTGCACACGCACCTCTCGGCAAACTCCCTAAATGTCGGACGCCACGAGAAACCATCCCGGCGGATCCGGATCGTTTCCATCAGTCCATTGTACCGCAGCTACAGAGAAACAAAAACACTGAATAAATCTGATGGATTTGACAACGGAGATGTGCAAGACGCCATAAATCATACTTAAAGGAAAAATTCATCCATTATTTATCCATAAATAATCTTACAACGTCAAGAAACATATCATAGGATCATAAGAATGCAAAACATTTTTCAAACATTCTCCTTTTGTGAATTATAAATAAAGGCAGCATATTGACGATTTTGGGTGGCATGGTGGCTCTGTCACCTCACAGCAAGAAGGTTGCTGGTTTGAGTCTCGACTGGGTCAGTAGGCATTTCTGTGTGGAGTTTGCATGTTCTCCCTGTGGGTTTCCTCCGGGTGCTCTGGTTTCCCCAGTCCAAACACATGCGCTATAGGGGAATTGAATAAGCTAGTGTGTATAAGTGTGTGTGAATGAGTTTACGGGTGTTTCCCAGTAATGGGTTGCAGTTGGAAGGGCATCCGCTGCATAAAACTTATGTTGTAATAGTTGGCGGTTCATTCTGCTGTGGCGGCCTCTGAAATAAACAGTAAGTCGAAGGAAAATATGTTCACAATTTTTGCATACTGATGATGAAGTATCCCTTTTGTTCCATCATTTCAAACTCTTGATGTTTGACATTTTAACGCATATGTAAATGTTATATCATAAATATTTGAAAATGTTGGATATTAAATCAGTTTGATATTATTAAAAAAAGAAACATTTAAGATAAACGAGTTGATTTGTAGAACATAAGAATTCACTTAATAATAATAAACTTTTGTGTATATATTATATATATACGCATACAGACAAACGTACACAAAAACACACATTCATGTTTACAGATATATTTATACGCAAACCCAGCCACCGGCCACTTTATTAGGTACACCCGTCCAACTGCCCGTTAAAGCAAATGTCTAATCAGCCAATCACATGGCAGCAACTCAATGAATTTAGGCATGTGGACATGGTCAAGACGATCTGCTGCAGTTCAAACCCAGCATCAGAATGGGGAAGAAAGGGGATTTAAGTGACTTTGAATGTGGCATGGTTGTTAGTGCCAGACGGGCTGTTCTGAGTATTTCAGAAACTGCTGATTTACTGACATTTTCACGCACAACTATCTCTAGGGTTTACAGAGAATGGTCCAAAAAAGTGAAAATGGTTCTGTGGGCACAAATGCCTTGTTGATGATGTCAGAGGAGAATGGCCAGACTGGTTCCAGCTGATAGAAAGACAACAGTAACTTGAATAATTGAACGTTACAACAAGAGCATCTCTGAACACACAACACGTCCAACCTTGAGGCGGATGGGCTACAGCAGCAGAAGACCACACCGGGTGCCTCTCCTGTCAGCTAAGAACAGGAAACTGAGGCTACAATTCACACAGACTCACCAAAACTGCACAATAGAAGATTGGAGAAATGTTGCCTGCTCTGGTGAGTCTCCATTAATGCAATAATGTCATTATGGAGCAAAATCTCTGAGGAATACTTCCAGTACCTTGTTAAATCTATGCCACAAAGGATGCCAGGAAGGCAGTTCTGAAAGCAAAAGGGGTTTCAACCCGGTACTAATAAGGTGCACATAATAAAATGGCTGGTGAGTGTATATACTCAAACAAATACACACACACACATACATATATGCAAATTATGTCTACAAATACACAGACAGCCATATACACACACATATATACACATATATACTGTTGAATTATTAGCCCTCCTGTTTATTTTGCCCTAATTATTGTATAACAAAGAGCAGATTTTTTCAACACATTTCTAATCATAATAGTTTTAATAACTCATCTGTAATAACTGATTTATTCTGTCTTTGCCATGATGACAGTAAATAATATTTGACTAGATACTTCTATACAGCTTAAAGTGACATTTAAAGACTTAACTAGGTTAATTAGGCAAGTCATTGTATAACAGTGTTTTGTTCTGTTGACAATCGAAAATAAATATTGCTTAGGGGGCTAATAATATTGACCTTAAAATGAATTTTAAAAAAAATTAAAAACTGCTTTTATTCTAGCCGAAATAAAACAAATAAGACTTTCTCCAGAAGAAAAAATATTATAGGAAATACTGTGAAAAATTCCTGAATCTGTTCAACATAATTTTGAAAATATTTTAAAAAGAAAAAAAAAATTACAGGAGGGAGAATAATTTACATAAATTAAAAATTTTAATATATTTTAAGTTTTATAACAAAAGTATTATTATTTATTATTAATAAATTATTAATTATTATAAATTATTATTATTTGTGCACTTCCACATATTGCCAGCAGATGTCGGCGCTGCACAATCATGTAGCTCTACTTCACTGTACTGCTGATGTGTGAAACCAACTAAACTAAACTGCTAGATAAAACCAAACTTCAAGTCTCACCTTGTGACCTATTAGCAGTTAGTGCGTATAAATGCAAATGATTCAGCAGAATATTACTGACCATCCACAACATGTTAGTGACCAGAAAGACACTCCAAGCATTGAGGAGTGAAGTTTAACACACGCAATCAGATTTTATTACCAGTATGCATCTGCCTTTAACTAATGAACACACTTATGTGTTCAAATCTCCTCCGAATGTCACAGATCACTCATGGGCATTACAAAAACAATCAGCACATATCGCATCCAGCTCAAATTTAGCACCCTGGTTTTCTGTATCATTAAAGGGGTTTGGATGAGCTCCATCAAAACAGCACTCAAAGGCTGCAGGGCTTTAAACAGAGCTTTAAAAACTCCACTGGAGGGAAGGGAAAAAGTGAGAATGCATCTGGCTCCACTGTGGAAAATAAAGAGAGGCCTAAAACAGGGCCTAAGTACGGTGGCGGAGAGACTTTGATGCAGTGCAACTTAAGAAAACGCATGCAAATTGATCAATTCTATGTAGGGAAATCATATTAGCGACTAATGACTATTAAAGTACAACATTGTTTACAGTCAATTAAATGTTGCTACTGTTGTTTTGAAGTCATATTTGCATGCGATTGCACATGGAATAGTCAAAATAGCGTCTCACAAGTTGTCACAGTTCAAAAATGAACCAATGTTTTCTGAAGCTGCAGCGTGTTGAGTTTTCTCTGCCACCATAATAAAGACGTCAAGCCTGCTGATTGTGCAGAGACTTTAGTTTAGTTTAGTAAACAGACCTGATCCAGGACCAGTTTACTGTCCAGCTGATCGGGCTGCTTGCTGCGGTTGGGTTTGATGCAGCGGACGAAGTGAGGACTGGCAGCAAACATCTTCTCCATCAGAACCGCCAGAGAATGCTGGAGGACACAAGAACCCACACACTTTCAGCTTGCTGACCGTATGAAGACAACGAGGACATTAATAAACATACACCACAGTCACTGCGGTATTTCAGCATCACAGAAAGATTCCTGTCACAGAGTTTGAATTAATTTTGACAATTTTAGTTCATTTTCAGACTTTTAGACTTGAATTACGTTCCAAGAAAAATGTAGAAGTACATCCTCCCTGTTCTGTAGGCTTTGCTAAATTAGGCTAAATTACAATATTAATAAAAATGTCTATATATTTTAAGTGCTTTATTGTGAATTTCAATGTTGTACTGCAAAAACTAATGAGAAATTAAAAGAGTTTCTTTACTTTATAAAGGACAAACATTTTTTTTAAAGTTTGCAATTCTGCAATAGTTTAAGCAATCCTTCTTTTCAATACAATCTATGAATTATATCAATAAATGAGAATAAAACCATTAAAAATTGTTGCTTACTTTTGTTTTTGGAACAATGTGCTGCCATGCAAATTACAACAAGCAACTACTAACTGTTTGATTGGATGACAGGCTTTAAATTAGTTAAAATGCTATAAATGCTGCAAAAATAAATAAATAAAAATGTAATCAAAATAAGGTGGTGGTAGGGAGGGTTGTTGACGCGGGGCCCATCCGCTACGCCACTGACTCTAAGGTGATGATATATATATTTATTTTTCCTCTCAAATATATACATGCACATACATGTATTTTTACAGTATATAAAAATATTATGTAAATGCAAACTTTTATTCTGGATGCAGTTAATTGCTTTAAGTTAATTTAGTTTTAAGTTACACTAAATGAAAATGAGGAATATGTTCCCAGCAACAAGGTGAAATAAAATAAATATTAAATGAAATAAAAAATAAAATTAAAAAAATGCATTTTAAAAAAAGTGATTAATAAATAAAATAGAACAAATGGTTTCAGTTTTATTTATTAATAATAATCCTGGTCATTGTCATAAAACCAACTAAAACAATCAAACTATAATTTCAGCTCATAATGTGGTGAAATATGATCTTCTAGCTGATCTTCATGAGCATATTTAAGTGTATTGATTGGTTTATTTATGAAACACATTCAATAAACCGCATAAAACGGGTAAACAGATGTGTGTAAGCATGAAAGGAAGTATTATTTACCTTGAACTGTGCACCAACAGACTGCTTCCTGGTGGAGTTAAAGTTATCATCTGAAACTTGCAACTGAAATTAACGGATTAAAAATAAGTTCATAATGTGAAACTAGCAGTGACTACTTTCTGCAGTATTTGTTTCAGTTGACATGCAAGAATAATCTGGTGTGGTGCAGTTATATATTATCTGAGAATCCAACCTATCAAGGCATCAGAGAAATATCAAATATCAATTTGCTTCAATGGTTAGTGTTGAAGTGCATAGGAACTGTGTCAGAATAGAAATAGAAATCTTATTACCTTGGCTTTCCTTGGCATTAGAGTGCCCGTTCTGGAGATTGTGGCTAAATGGGGAATAAATAAATAGAAACAAACATTAAAAGCACAAAAATTAACAAACGAACATTAGGAATTATAAATCAACTAGGACTCCACATACTATAAACAGAAAAATATATTTATTTAAAAATTATACAACAGTTCTGTCTGGTTCTCGAATCTGATTGGCTGATAGCTGTGTGATATTCTGCAATATCAGCAATCGTACAGCCACTTCACCCTTGTGTATTACTCCGCCCACATAGAGTGACAGCAGATTAATAAACTGACTTTCATATCTAGAATTTGGTTTGCAGGTTTGTTTGTAAGCAGTTTACGCATCTCCATAATGAAATGAGGGAAACTGAGACCTGCGAATAAAACGCTGAGGAGAGGAGTGACGCTGTTAATGAAGAGCTCGCGAATGCTGGCTGGAATCGTGTCTCTATTTTTCTCCAGAAAACCACTCGCATTATATTGCACCTGAAACAGATTTAAAAAAAACTATTTAAGCAGCAATAAAACACACAATATGGAAAAAAAACAATAATAATACACCATCCATGAGGTGGGAGATTTGACCAAAATTCTATTTCACTGTATGAGGAATTTTATTTCACAGCAATGTTAATGTAATATATATATATATATATTACATACACAAGCTTAAACATACATGGCCTGCTGTGCTTTTGTATTAAGTTTAAGGACTTGAACTTTGATGTATGCAGACTGTTTTTGTCTCTACTGTTAAAGCCGCAACAGGGAAATGAAAGTCGAAAATTTTTTTGGTTTGTTTTTCTATTTTGTGTTGATAGATGAAGTATAAATAAAAAGTTCACCTCAGATTGCTGAGCTGATTTATTCAGCACTTACTCTTTACTAACTGCTTTATGAAGCTCTGTGGTTCAGAGTGTGTATAAAATTAGAAATGTCATGTGATTTCAGTAAAAGGGTTTTGTAATGCCATGCAATGTTTTCAAAATGCAATGGTTCTCCACTAGGGGGCGATCTGTGTAATGCGACCTCTGGTGGACAGTAGCAGACTCCTAAATGAGATGCAGATTCAGAGTTCCACAAGGTTTTTAATTAACAAATAATATATATACCCCGCTTGTAACACAGTAAAAGAGGAAGAGAGAAAGTTCACACGCTTGTTGTTAAAGTTACTGGTGACTCGAACAAGCATAGATGGTTCAAGCAGCAGCTCCAGCTCTAGCGATGAAGAAATGATTATTGTTCACAAGAGTAATAAGCAGCTAAACGTTCATATCGCCTCTGCGCATCTTCTTCAATGTGCGCTCGCATTGACAGTTTTGTGCTTGAGCGCCTCCAAATGCTGTTAACTGTAACTTCAGCAGCTCCGTGCACGTGAACAAAAGTGCCAATCTGATTGGTGGAGAAGATTTTAACGCGGAACGTCAAATAAAAAAAACAAGCATGAGGCGTTTTTTTTTAAATGCTGCTTTTGCGCCTGGCGTTTTGCGCGTTTATGTGCACGATCACATTGACGCCCTTTATTTAGTCATGAGGCATTAAACGCCGACGGAAAACACAAGCAAAAAACGTCTCGGTGTGCACAGGCCTTAAGACCAAGCTTAAATATATGCAGCAATGTGCTGAAGATTAGCAATCATTTAGGTTTGTGTCATTTTCATGTCTATGTTTAAATGTGACTATTGTAGATGCACATATTGCGGTATAGATGCTGAAACTATATATTTTTCAACCACTAATTTATATTTAATGTTAAACATAATAACATAAGCTAAGTGTATCTGAATAACTTTCAAATAAACATTTGCAGTATGTTTGAAAAGCCCATTTTTATGCATGTTTTCAAGCAGTTTTAATTGCATTTACAGTTTTGCCCAGCAGGTGTCGCTAGCATGAGATGATTCAAACTCTTCGAAAAAGTGATTGATTTTACAAACTGGTTCAGTTGTTTTCAAAAGCTCTGTTTCTCTCTTCACTATCATGCACACTTTTTTAACGTTATGATGTACACAACCTTATAATGAGGTTTTATTAGATAATGTTAAAGCATTTACTACCATAAACAAACAGTGAACAGTACATTTATTACAGTATTTGATTATGTTAATTAATAAAAATACAGTTGTTCATTGTTAGTTCATGTTAACTCACGGTGTGCATTACCTGATGTTGACGAGCATGAATTTGGATGTTAATAATGCTGCATTAGTAAATGTTAAGCTATGATTAGTAAATGCTATACAAGTATTGCTCATAATTAGTTCATGTTTTTAAATACATTACCTAATGAAACCTTATTGTAAAGCGTGACCTATTACAGCCGACATAAACAAATGTATACTGTCAGCCATATGGGATTATATTAGTAATTATATACTTTTAGGAAAGATATGAGAGCTGTAACACTTTTGTACTCTTTAGGTACAATGATGTACACTTTAGAAACTAATATGCGCCTTTTAGCTACAAATATGGATGATTTTGAAAACTTCCCACCTCCATGACGGCTCTCATACCTTTATTTCTAAGAGAGTACAATTACTTCATTATTATCCAGCATTACAAAAAGACAGATCACAGTCTTTGTTGATGCTGTAATGATGATGATAGACTCACCTTCCCAGCGTAGTGCACAACAGTGAACAGAGGAGTGTGATTTCGCACCACTTCGAAGTTTGGAGCCGATTTAAACTTGCTGTTTAACTTGTCAACAAAATCTCGATCAGTGGCCTGTGGGTGCAGAAATGACCGTCGCATAAAACCTTTTATAAACTGTGGCTGTTACTGTGGTATAAAAGCAGCCACAGTACTTCTCAAATATACATATACAGTTGAAGTCAGAATAATTAGCCTCCCTGTTTATCTTCTTCCCTAATTTCTGTTTAACGCAGAGATTTTTTAACACATTTTTAAACATAATAGATTTAATAACTCATCTCTAATAACTAATTTGTTTTATCTTTGGCATGATGACAGTAAATAATGTTTGACTAGATATTTTTCAAGACACTTTTATACACTACATTAAAGTGACATTTAAAGGCTCAACTAGGTTAATTAGGGTGACTAGGCAGGTTAGGGTAACTAAGCAAGTTATTGTATAACGATGGTTTGTTCTGTAGACTATCGAAAAAATAGCTTAAAGGGGCTAATTATTTTGTCCCTTTAAAATGGTGTTTAAAAAATTAAAAAACTGCTTTTATTAAAGCCGAAATAAAACAAATAAGTCTTTCTCCAGAAGAAAAAAATATTATCAGACATACTGTGAAAATTTCCTTGCTCTGGTAAACATCATTTTTGGGGGGGGGGGGGGGGATAATTCTGCCTTAACTGTATATAGGATGAACGTGCACAGAGTATATCAAATAGACGGCTGTAAAAATGCACTTATATGCATTCTATAAATAAACAGCAACAAAAAGCAGAGATTGCAAGTTTTATTCAATGCATTTGCAAAGAAATAAACATGTTTTATAGAGCAAAAAAAAAAATACAATAAAATAATTTCACTGATAAATATATATATATATATATATATATATATATATATATATATATATATATATATATATATATAAATAAAGACTTGCTATAGAGCGCAATTTTGCAAAAGAAATTCAAATAAAATGATTAATATAATTAGAAAGACAAAATAATCATTAATAATATTTTTTTACAGTCTCTGATATGTAAAATAGATTGAAATAATTACACTTTTAGATGTCCAGATACATCCAATATGACTTAAATGAGAACTGTTAGAGGATTACCACAAGAAAAAAAAACTCTAATTTGTAAAACAAACAAACAAACAAACAAACAAACAAACAAACAAACACCCTACAATTAATAAATAAATAATCCCCCCCTCTTATTTATAGAAATTAAAATACTCTATTTGTACTAGATTTGAATTCCACTTTTAGTTTAAAACCTGCCAAAGACATTATTATTATTATATTTCTGTTCTTAAACTTATTTATTAAGCACTCATTTTTATCCAAGTATGGAAAAAAGAAGCACTTCAACTCATCAGAGAGCAGTATATAATGCTATGACAAGTCTAAGCTATTGAAAACATTTTAATGCACACTGGATGTGTCAGGTTTTAGCTCACATACCTGAGGAAAGGCACTTTGTTCATCCAGCAGTGAGAGAATCCCAATGGGCTTCATGAGAAACAGGTCCTGCAAGAGAAATAAATCTGAGTGAATGAGTGAGTGAGAGTGAGTGAGCAAGTCAGGTGTGTGAATGAGCGGGTGAGCAAATTAGTGAGTGAGTGAGCGAGTCAGCCAGCTGTGTGAATGAGCGGGTGAGCAAATTAGTGAGTGAGCAAATGAGTGGGGCAAATGAGCAAGCAAAAAAAAAACCGAGGTATGTATTGAACCGTGGGCTAACTGTATTGTTGCATCGCTAGTATATACGATTAATATCCCACTCTGGGCACAGCTGTATATACAACAGGTTAGGATCCACTAGTCTACAAAAAACACAGAGCTGTTTTCAGAGCTGAATGTTTGGGTTGAACATGTCCTACATTAAATCTGCAGCTTTTAAAACGGGCAGCCATAATCACAGGGCAGAGTTCATATTTACAGAGCAGATCGACCCAGGAATGAAAACAAGCTGAATGTAAAGAGCCCGGTTTCCTCCAAACGCTCATGGAGGGAATCTGAAAGCAGCTCCAGTGTCCTGCTCCGTCAGCACTTCCTGAGTTCGGGATTTACCACACGACCGTCTGCCAAACGCAGAGCGCGAGCAGATTTGGAGACAGAAAGAAGGAAAAAGAGGGAAAATAGCTGGAGGGAAACCACCATAAATAGGGGTGAAAACTGTAGTCTTGACTGCAGACGCACCAGTATGGGTTTGTTGTCCTTGTAGGTTATGGTCTCCCACGTGATTCCTTCCTCTTTATATTCCTTCTGCTCCATCAGAAAAATGTGCTGAAGGGAAACAACATGGAAAAATGGGATCATAGGAAATGTAAAGTGGTCTTTAAATGGTTTCTAACATCAGCTGCTTGCTTTTCAATACACAATAGGCTTTAAAACTTATCGTGAAATACACTTTTGCTAAGTTATATGAACATATATTTATATTTGACAATTTATTGACAGAGTTAGAGGTAGTCCAAAGTGCAAAAGCATATTTAAACATACATTAAAAATGAAAGCATGTTAGAGCTCGTGTGTATAATAGTTACCATCCAAATATGCAAATTAGAATTATGCGCAAAACTGGAATATCGCATATAACATTTATAATTCATCCGATGAGTCAAAGGCCTCGTTTACACTGTCAAGTCATTCATTCATTCATTTTCTTGTCGGCTTAGTCCCTTTATTAATCCGGGTCGCCACAGCGGAATGAACTTTTTTACGCAGCGGATGCCCTTCTAGCCGCAACCCATCTCTGGGAAACATTCACACAACGGACAATTTAGCCTACCCAATTCACCTGTACCGCATATCTTTGGACTGTGGGGGAAACCGGAGCACCCGGAGGAAACCCACACTAACGCAGGGAGAACTTGCAAACTCCACACAGAAACACCAACTGAGCCGAGGTTCGTACCAGCGACCTTCTTGCTGTGAGGCGACAGCACTACCTACTGCGCCACTGCCTCGCCCCCACTGTGCCCAATTCCAATTTGTTGCCTGTATTAGATTTTTTTTTGCCCATTCGTTTACACGTTCTTTTAATTGTGACCCATAACCGATTCATGCGTTTACACTTGCACGATGTTGTAAATTGTTTGGCATGCGTAAAGGCGCGTTCAAGCATCTGCACCATACTAGCCACGTTGGAAGAAATAGTTCTGCTTTCAGCTCTGCGAAATATCAGAAGTTCGTCCAGCTTGAAAATGATTTTGAGGCGGAGGAGGAAGGAAAGGGCCGTCATCGCAGCTTTCACCTACGGTTTAAATATGACGTCCTCCACCATTCAGAGGAATTTGTAGGTACGTGAGAGATCTCAGGTCTGGTGGGAGCAAATCGTGGTGACTCACCACTTTCCTCCTCCATATTTCTTCTGTTGTTGTTGTTGTTTACCGCGTTGGCGTCTCCACACATGCTCTTCCTTCTATGTCATTAAACCGTGGGGAAGTATCACAATGTCGCAAGTTTAATGATGTACAAAGCGAAATGCCTCAATAAATCCGATGTGCCTGTTTACATGATAGTCACATGGTCACATACAGTTGAAGTCAAAATTATTAGCCCCCTTGAATTATTAGCCCGCTGTTTATTTTTTCACCAATTTCTGTTTAACGGAGGGAAGATTTCTTCAACACATTTCTAATCATAGTAGTTTTAATAACTAATTTCTAATAACTGATTTATTTTATCTTTGATGACTGTAAATAATATTTGACTAGATATTTTTCAAGACACTTCTATACAGCTTAAAGTAACATATAAAGGCTAAACTAGGTTAATTAGGTTAACTAGGCAGGTTAGGGTAATTAGGCAAGTCATTGTATAACGATGGTTTGTTCTGTTGACTGTTGAAAAAAAAAAAGCTTAAAGGGGCTAATAATTTTGACCTTAAAATGGGTTTAAAAAATTGAAAACTGCTTTTATTCTAGCCAAAATAAAACAAACAAGACTTTCTCCAGAAGAAAAAAATATTATTAGACATACTGTGAAAATTTCCTTGCTTTGTTGAACATCATTTGGAAAATATTTAAAAAAGAAAAAAAATTCAAAGGGTGGCAAATAATTCTGACTTCAACTTTATCCGATTTATATCGGAATGATTTTTTTACATATGATGGAGGCCCGAAACTGATCTCTGAATATCCACATGCATGCATTTTTTCCGTGTTGACACTGTCATAGGCCAAATCCTCTCTGTGTCACATATGAGCAAAAATTCCAAACCGGGTCACATTTAACTGGCAGTGTAAACGGGGCTGAAGAGAACAAAGCCATCACTTCCTGATAAACTGCCATTAAACTCCAAGAAAAGAAAATTGGAGTTTGTTGCAGTAGATGTGCCTTTTTCTTATAAAATAAATAACTTTGACTGACATGAAAAAAAGAAGTGTGCTGCGCTTTTTATGTCGCTAGGCAACCAGTCATCTCTATTGCCAGACTGACTTGCTTCTAGACCTGCTGCTTTTTAATAATATTGTGATATACAGGATTTGTCACACAGCTCCAGATAACTTGAAACAGCAACCACTAGTGCTGCTGTGCTGATGGTCGTGGGGAGTGGAGAACATGTGTCTGATTCCAGCGACGCTCCAGGGACAGACGAGTCTTCATTGAGGCCATCTTCCAGCATAAACCACGGCGAATGAAGTTCTGCACAAGACTTTTGGCCAGCGGAGAAATTAAAATGGTCGTGCCCAACTGAGTCTGGTTCTCTCAAGGTTTTTTTTCTTCACTCTCATCAGGTGAAGTTTTTTTTCCCTCTCCGCTGTCGCCACTGCCTCGCATGGTTCAGGATTGGTAGAGCTACGCATCGATGAATTTGCTCTTCAGTGTTTGAACTCTCAGTAATGATTAAATCACACTGAACAGAGCTAAACTGAACTGAACTGAACTTAAACACTAAAACCTGAACCACACTGTTCCAGTTACTGAACCACACTGTTCCAGTTACTATGACCATTTATGTGAAGCTGCTTTGACACAATCTACATTGTAAAAGCGCTATACAAATAAAGCTGAATTGAATTGAATTGAATTGAACTAGTCTCTTCCCCATGTTTAAAAGTCTCTCGACTGCGCTTTTTCTGCTGACTTTGTTTTCATCTGCAGATGCAAATGTTTTGAGAACGCAAAATGCTTGCAGCATTAGAAAACCATTCAAAAAAGTACAGAGTAGAAGCAACTCTGAAAGTACTTAAAGGCAAGTAAATAGTGTGCAAATTACATTTTTGAGTGAACTATCCCTTTAATATGAATCTCATGATACACTATGAGGGACTTACGTGGTTGAAGAAATACTGGAGCTGTTCATTAGCCAGATTAATGCAGAGCTGCTCAAATCGGTTTACAGCAAAGTTTTCAAAGCCAAAGATGTCGAGGATTCCTAGAAACAGAACAAACTTAAATATCCCAAAAAACTTCCCAAAATATATTCATTTAAAATCAAAATTTATTAAATTTCATCATCAAATTAATTATACTTATTTAAAAGAATTAAAATATTACTGTCAATTATTATTATTAACTAATAGAGTAATACAGCACGTCTCTCTTTACTGCACATTTAATTACACTCATCGGCCACTTTATTAGGTACACCTGTCCAACTCGTTAATGCTCGTTCATTAACATTTTTAAATAGCAAATCACATGGCAGCAACTCAATGCATTTCAGCATGTAGACATGGTCGAGACGATCTGCTGCAGTACAAATCAGTGAATCATCTCAGACTGGTTTCTTGAACATGACAATGAGTTCAATGTACTCAAATGGCCTCCACAGCCACCAGATCTCAATCCAGTAGAGCACCTTTGTGATGTGTTGGAACAGGAGAGCCACATCATGGATGTGCAGCCAACAAATCTGCAGCAACTGTGTGATGCTGTCATGTCAATATGGAGCAAAATCTCTGAGGAATATTTCCAGTATCTTGTTGAATCTATGCCATGAAGGATTAAGGCAAAATGGGGTCAAACGCAGTACTAGTAAGATGTACCTAATAAAGTGGCTGGAGAGTACATAAATAAATAAATATATTCAGAACTCTACTGAAAGTATCATTGTAATCGGGACTGCGACATAACCCTAATTAGACAGTATAAACCACTGTTCACATTATAAAAATAACATCATAATATATATAGATAGATAGATAGATAGATAGATAGATAGATAGATAGATAGATAGATAGATAGATAGATAGATAGATAGATCATTTGAGGTATTAAAGAGCCCATATTATGGGTTTTTGAAAATGCCCCTCCATGTAGTGTGTAACACAGCTCATAGTGCTTCAAACGAGTCGCCTTGATACCGATTCATTAGGTGTTTCGCCATGACGTATGAACGAAACCAAGTTATTCACGTGCACGCGCAAACCCGGGAGATTTCAAACCTGAGGCCCCGCCCTCTGACGCAGTAACCCAGACACACACACACACCCACAAACACACACACACAAACATGCCGGTCGATTGAAGTCACACTGCAGATGGATATATTGAGTCTCTACCCAAAGATGAAACCTCAGCATTATAGCCAAGCAGTTGGAAACTTCTGCAAACTACATGCTACAAAGAATACTTCATCAGCGTTTGTTAAAGTAAGGATCAGTAAAGAGTAACTTACTAATGGACGTCAGGATGAGTTTCTTCCTCCATTTCTCAAACGTAAGTACGTGCGATTAAAGTTGCCTCGTTGACTCTAGCTTGCAAATGTATTTAGTTGTGATTTGTTACTTGTAACCGCGTGTACTGTATCAGGTTAACTGGCTATATTCTCTTATCGCGTGCAAAGTCACGTTAAAAACGCGACGCGTGCTGTTTGTTTACGGAGCTCCGTGGTAGAGGTCTGCATTCCCGCGGCTGTCCCCGCGCCAGATTTCTGCGGCGCGGGAATAAATTTTCGAATCAATTGCGGGAGCGGTCGGTAACAGGTTTAATTTGGGACGGGAGAGGGCTGTCTAGCAATATCGTGGATATTGCTATGCGAATGAGACAGAGCTTTGCCTGCCTGTGTGTCTGCTTGGCGCTTGTGTGTATGTGTTAGTGCGCGCGTATGAGAGAGAGAGAGAGAGAGAGAGAGAGAGAGAGAGAGAGCTCTGTCTGGCTGTCTCTGGACTGTTTAGCTGGGTGATTTTCGGTTATGTTCTCCCCCGCTCTTTAGCGGGATCGGGCGCGGCGGGCAGAAAACGGGGCGGTTCGGGCACCGGGACAAGAAATTCTAAATATAAGCGGGAGCGGTCGGGTTCAGGCTAAAACCTGGCGGGTGCAGGCGGAAGCGGGAGCGTTGTCGTCCGGAGGTGTGTGTGTGTGTTTTTGTGTGTGTGTGGCAGCTAAAATCCACGCCTACACTATCGAGCGTGTATGAACTGTGATTACTTTTATATTGCTGATTAGCTATTGGGCATTTCATTCTCTGACTGAAGGCAGTCGACCAATCGCAGCAGACTGTCATCGGTCCAATCAGCACAGATTAGCTTCGCGCTAAGGAGGGGTTTGGGAACAAATGAATCACTGGACGATTCATACAGGAGTCGCTGGGATAATTAGGTAACAATAATTGCAGATTATAAGACCATGAAAGTGTTTTTTGACTTTGCATGCATATTAGACTGTTGTTGGAGACCCTTACAACCAAGATATGACCCTATTTCATGTATAATATGGGCTCTTTAATTACCTATTTCGTTGAGTTCCACATCAAAGTCTACTTTTGGAGCGAGCTGTTCGTTGATTTTACTGACGATCCACCCAAACACTCGACCGTAGGCCACTTTAGCGATGGAGTCCCTGGCATCTGAAACAATCATGACAAACAAAATGGTGTTCATCCTGTAAGTGTGATTATGGAGTCAGACGTATGTCAATAGTCGATTATTATCAAGACAGTGAACATGCACAAAACTGATATTATGGTACTGTGAATATTGATGTATTTTAGAGATACTTCGAGAGTGCTTTTAAAGAATACGTACTTTGTATTTGCAGCGGTGTTCATAACAGTGTCAAAAGGTTGGACACCAAGTATGCTACTGTTCATTTAAAAACCTCTTAAACATTGTTTACATTTTTAAAAGAAAGAATTAAGAAAATAAGTACAGTATTTTAAATTCAATTAAAAGCATTCTATATCAAATTTTATATATAAAGTAGGGATACTCATATTGATCGTTTAACCGTTAACCGAAAGGATTCTTTTGTAAAGAGAGCATTTTATTATGTATTGTGATATTCAGCAATCAATGACAATGAGAACATTTGATTTGGTGGTCTAGAGTGAACACCCAGCAGCAGAGGGAGTGTGTGGAGTGTATGTGGTACCCTCGGCCTGCTGCTGGTTGTGGAGTCTTTGAATGGCTTCTCCTCGAGTCATTGACGTGGTGCAGGTCAGACTCTTCAGCAGGTCTTCTTCCTGGACGCCAAACTGACCCTGAAACAGAAACAAACACACGGTGACTCTGTTGTGTCACACACACACACACACACACACACACACACACACACACACACACACACACACACACACACACATACACAAAACATACATTTGCTTGTTTTGAACCAAAATAAAAACATGATAGCAATATCATGTCCAATTATTAAATTACAATTTATTACGATTACGATTTATTAAATAAATGTGATATGAAAGGTTATTTTTTATTCAGTATTGTTATTATTATTATTATTTATTATTATTAGTAGTAGTAGTATTAATAGTAGGTGTATACAGTATATTGATATATAATTGCAGAATTATATATTACCACATCAAGAGTTTCTAAATAAAGTCTAGTAACTTTAATAATGTGCAAATATCAAACTCTAAATTAGCTATCATTTAAATAAATGTGATCTAGTTTTTTATTTGTATTCAATTTTATTATTCTCATAATTATTCTTATTATAAATAATAATAATATTAATAGAAATAATAATAATAATAATAATAGTAATAATAATTATAATAAATAATAATAATAATGATGAATTAATAATAACAATAATAAATAATAATAATAATAATAATAATAATAATAATAATTAGGGCTGCACAATATATCGTTTGATCAATATTGCAATGTATCCGCATGTAGTCACATCACGGGATCAGATTGTTTATTAAACATTAAAAGATAAAGCTATTGTTAAATATGATTATTTTTAAATCATTTACACGATGATGAGCATGTTATTTTATGCTTGGTTGTTCAATTTCTATAACTGAACTCCAGCAAAGCACTGTTTATTTGACTTTTATTTGTGTTCTGTCGTATTTATAAATGCTTTTAGTTTAACCTAATTATTGCAAAGTCACTGCATAGAAAAAGACGTGATCTTCCCAATCTATCTAAATCAAGGGTGCTCAAACTTTACCAAATTGTGCACCCTTACTTGCTCACAAAACATGCATATGCTCCAGATGCTAGGATCCTTATTCTTTATTTTGATTATTATGAGACCCAAAAAAGACTGCATTTAAATCATGTTGTGTAACACAAAGCAGAGTGGAAGTAAGCAATAAACTGTGCTTAAAAAAACAAAACAAAAGGGAGAAAACAAAGAACAAAAAAGAACAATGACCAGCCAAATGTGACCAAGACGTAAATGTCATGCAGGAAAGGTCAAGCTAATTTGTGCGTTTAGATACTGGGGGCTGTTTGTGGACACACACACACACACGGCACAAAGTAAAACAAAGACCATTAGATGTAATTTTCCCAATCTGCTCTAAATTAAAGTTCACTGCAAAAAGAAATATTTTCTTACTTTAATTTTTATAGTTCAAAATTTTTTTTTTTACTTGTAGATTAATCCTACACATGTAACGATCGCAGAGAGATCACCTTTACGTCATTCAAATCACATGTATGAAAGCATTTAGGCCTTTCTGTAAAATATAATGATGACGGAAGAAGTTGTGGTGGGTTATTCGGGATGTGCTGGGTTTCTTAGGTTAATAAAGGTGTCTTCTGTCACGACTTGTTTCGCCTGCATTAATGTATTCAGTGTAAGCTGCAGCATTAATCATTAAAAGATCAGGATCTCAACACCCACGCAACCTAAACTATAAATGATGGTGATTTGCATACGTTTCTTAATCCTTCAAATCACTGTTTGAAAAACACAAAAATCAAGAAAGATTGAGTGTTTAGTCTTTTGAGTTAGTTATGAAGTTACAAACTTTATAGAGAACACTTTATAGTTACGATAAAACCACTGATGTTAATGGTAAAGATTAAAATCACCGTCATATGCGTTTAACTTGGGCTCAAAAATGAAAGTTGTCAGCAGCAATTACATTATTTAAACAATAGGTGGCGACAAGCAGCCACCCATAACTAAAAAACCATCATGTGATCCTAACCGTGAAATTTGTGATCCATTACACCACTAGTCCAAATAGCAAAAGCTTTTAAAATAAAGAAGCATTTTCTAGACGAGTAAAAAAAATATTGTCCCATTTTCAGAAATTAAGTGAGTGTTCCCTTAAAGCAAAAATAAAGCTAAATAATCTGCCAAACATCAAGCAAAATAACCAGATTTTAAAACGCAAAAAGGATTATTTTCGCCTTTTTATTTACATTTTTTTACATATAAATTTTCTTATATTTGGCCTAATTTAACTCAATTTTGACTTTTTCAGAAAACAAGACGATATGTTTTGCTCGTCTAAAAAGTGCTTCTTGCTTTAAGGATTTTCAGATATTTGCATTAAAGCACTTTAGCAGTGTACATTAGATAAATGGAAATGAAAAGTCCTAAAAGGAAATAACTGGCCCATACGTGCAGGACAGGAGCTCATTGAGGCTAAACATAGGCACTCTTGGCCTTTTCAGTGCTTCTGTGCGTCTTATCGTAAAAGGCCAGATGTAAGCGGATCCACACCTCCTTTGGTTTGCCCTTAAAAGAGTTTCTTTGTGTGCGCACAGGTCATAATTCAGCTGATTAAACAGCCCGAGGTGACGCGAACATTCATCTGCTGACAAAACACGTACGCTTTCTACAGTCCTTCAGCTGCTGCTCGTGGGTGAAGATCAGTGTTGGGCACGTTCCTTTAAAAGAGTTATTACTTACTAATTAATTCTCACAAATAGTAACTGAGTCTCATAATTTTAAACATAACTAATTAACATGGAAAGTAACTGGTGCATTACTTTAAAGAAATCTAATATGTCAAATGGCTATAAAACATTGTACACTAATCTACACTCTTTTTGGGTGCTTTCACACTTGGTCCATTTGCCTGGACCGTACCCAAGTTTGATCGTCTCCCCCTGCCACCTCCTCGGTTGGTTTGTGTTCATACTGTCTGTTTTCCTTCTGAACCCCGGTACGCTTGCTGTTTTGTTTACGGCAGTTGCTAGGTGACGTCCGCACATCGCGGTCATTCTTCTTTCACTGAAGCTTTCGGTTTTGGACATACAGAAAGCGACTCGCGTCCATCTGCCGCAAACATATTATAAACATTCAGAACATCACGCAGTGTCTGCAGAAGCTGTTTTTGGAGGAGACAAGCAGACATCAATGTGTATCGTGTTTGCCCTGGCTCAATCCCGCGTGTGTCACCAAGGTACGAAACGTGACATACACAAACACGAACGAATGTTATGACAACGTTTGTTGTACAGTCGGCGGTTCACTTCCGTGATTTGGTATGATTGCATTCACATCACAAGTGAACCGTACCAGAGTTCGCATGAACCGTACCCCAGACCACCTCTTTCAGGTGGACTTGGGTACAGTTCACGGGTGCGCACCCGAATTCAGAAGACACGTTCACACTCGCCTAACGTACCATACTATGACGTCAAACGAACCCGGGTGCGGACCAAAAGTGCTAGTATGAAAGCACCCTTAATGTTGTTGTGCGACAATGTGAGACTATATATCTAAACTAGGGCTTAACATTAACACTCGCCAACCTGCTAAATGTAGATTTCAGCTATGGCGGGTTAGACAGTCACTCTCACTAGCCACTTTGGCTGTTTGAAAATAATTTTTAAATTGTGGATTTCTTAAAAGCAGGGTTCGACTATCAAGGCCTGTGCACACCAAGACGTTTTTTGCTCGCGTTTTCCGTCGACGTTTAACGCCTCGTGACTAATTAAAGGGCGTCAATATGATCGTGCACACTAACGCGCAAAAAAACCCAGCGTAAAAGCGTCATTTTAAAAAAAACGCCACATGCTTGGTTTTTTGTTTTGACGCGCCACGTTAAAACCTTCTCCACCGATCAGATCGGCACTTTTGTTCACGTGAACGGAGCTGCTGAAGTTACAGTAAACAGCACTTGGAGGCGCTCAAGCGCAAAACTGTCAATGCGAACGCACATTGAAGAAGATGCGCAGAGGCGATATGAACGTGAAGCTGCTTATTACTCTGGTGAACAATAATCATTTCTTCATCGCTAGAGCTGAAGCTGCTGCTTGAACCATCTATGCTTGTTCGAGTCACCAGTAACTTTAACAACAAGCGTGTGAACTTCCTCTCCTACTCTTCTTCTGTCAGAAGCTTAGTTGTGTAGCGCCATCTAACGTCAGAGAGTGATTTTGAATACTCCTCTGCTCAACACCAGTGAAAAATCGCTTGGGTTTGAATGCGGAAAAACATCTCGTAAAATGCTGACGGTAATCGCAAACGAAAAGCGTCCCAGTGTGTTGGAGCCTTAAGGATGCGTGCAAATGTGATCTTCGAATCGAGAAACAGCACCACTAACAAAAAAAAAAAAAAACTTTTTAACGAGAAACGCAGGCCAGACACATGCACTATATTCTTCACATCTACTGATTTCTTTTTTTACAAGCGATTCCACACATTGTACACTAAAAGCAGCATGGAAAAAAGGTGTTGTTATAAATAAGTTTCAGTGGTCGTGAGCTGTCACTTCTGCTAAGCTGGCTTGTGAACTGCTGGCAGAGTTGTCTTGTCAACAAACTCTAGTGAAAAGTGCAGCCAGGAAACTCACAGCAGTAGCTTTCAGCCATCCACGTGACGCTTCAGACACTTTCAGAGCGTCACTGTCGGTCGTCTCGAACGTGATGTTTCCCAGAGACAGAATGCCAGCGAGAATGGTCATCATGTCCACTTTCTCCTACAAATGACGTGTATATGCTTATTACTGCATAAAATACATGCAATACAACTGCAGGTTAACTGTTTATATACAACACCTCTAACTGCAAATGCTGTTAGTTACAAGTTAATTAAAGTTATTAGTAACTAACAAAGGTTATGGTAACTAATAGCCTTAACTTTTACGAACTTGATTGTAATGCAATAATGCAAAGCTGCTTGGAAACAATAATTATTGTAAAAAGGGCTATAAGAATAAACTTGAATGGAATGTTTAAGGGATAGTTCACACAAAAATGTATCATTTACTCACTATTTAGTCATTCTTAAGTGTTTCTGAACGTTTATGAGTTTCTAAACACAAAAGAAGATGTTTTGAAGAATGCTGAAAACCGATAACAATTGGTGTTCATAGTAGGAAAAAACAGTAACACTTCAGAATAATGATCCATTAGTTCATGTATTTACTAACATTAAGTATCAATAATAGGGCAGCACGGTGGCGCAGTGGGTAGCACAATTGCCTCACAGGCAAGAAGGTCACTGGTTCGAGCCCCGGCTGGGTCAGTTGGCGTGGGTTTCCTCCGGGTGTTTCCCCCACAAGTCCAAAGACATGCAGTACAGGTGAATTGGGTAAGCTAAATCGTCCGTAGTGTACTATTGTGTGTGAATGAGTGTGTATGGATGTGTCCCAGCTGGGAGGGCATCCGCTGCATAAAGAATAAGCTGGATATGTTGGTGGTTCATTCCACTGTGGTGACCCCAGATTAATAAAGGGACTAAGCCGGAAAGAAAATGAATAAATGGAGTATTAATAATCCTGTAAAGCATTAATTAATGATAGTTCAACATAACTAATGCATTATTAAAATCTAAAGTTGTACTGGTTGGCATTTGTTATTTAACTATAGGTGCTTTCACACCTAGACGATTGTTTTGAAAGCTTGCATGTTTGCCCTGTTAGCTCGGTTCGTTTGGCATATGTAAAACCAGCAATCTGTCTGAGACGACCTGAATGAGGTGGTCTCGAATCGATTGAAACGAACTCTGGAGAGGATCAATTGTAATGAGGAAGCTATATAAACCAAAGAACCAGGCTATATCGCAGTGTATTATGGATATATTATAACCATGTTTACAACTATATGATTGAGAATTATGAGTAGGGAAGGATGCCATCATTCTTACTGACAAATGTGCGTTTGATGTTAAATACGAAAGTGAAAGCATGCTGAAATATTCAACAGAGTGCCGTTTATCCGTTAGGAAAATTGACCGAAATTACTTAATTTTTCCATATTTTATCCTTATAATATGCTGTATTAGGCCTATTGTTTAGCTCATTTCTGCACTGACGCCTCGAAAGGAAGATCAACAATGATCTGCTTCATGATCTGACTGCAGTCTTGGTTCATCTAGTAATTCTCTCTATAAAGCCTATAATGTATGATTCTATGTTTTTTAAGCTCATAATAAACAATAAAAAGTTATTAAATGTCATTATCAGAAACTAAAATAACGACGTATGCCCAGCGGAATCTGTGGGAATCAACCCTGAAACTGTCCAATGTGAGGAGAGTTTACTTGCACGTGACTTGTTTTAACTATTTTGGTCCATTTAGAAACTTTGCCACAAGAACACCAAGAACAAAATGCAACATTGTAACAATTTTAATCCCCCTTTCAGAACAAAACAATCAAATGCAGATGAAAGCAGCCTTAAATAACTCAATAAAGTAACAAAGATGAACAAACACAGTAATAAATGTATTACTAATAGTTTGTTCATGTAAGTAAATACATTAACTAACATTAACTAATGGACCATTATATAACAGAGTCAGCGGAAAAACAAATACTAAGGATGTCAATGGTTACAGGTTTTTAGCATTCTTCAAAATATCTTCTTTTGTGTTCGACAAACTCAAACAGGTTTGGAAGAGGTAAACAGAGAGTAAATGATGAGAGAATTTTCATTTTTTAGATGAACTGTGCCTTTAAACGTCAATAATAGGAATGTAACATATACATTTTTAAAATTTTTCATATTAATTTATTTTTTTCTTACCTGCTCTTCGAATCCTACCATGTCCATGGCGTTACACACCTCTGCATATTTCACGCGCCACGTCTGCACTACGTCTTCTTGCCCAAACCTGCCATTCAAATACCTGACAACAACAAAAAACCGTGGAAGATCACAATGATGTTTAGCGGTCAAAATGACCAGCACTGGTTTACATGCAGTAAAAATATCAGAAAAAAATGGAAATGTTTCATTTTGTGGTAAAAAAAAAAAAAAAAAGACTACCAATCAGTATTCTTTTAGTGTCATTATCAAACCTTCATGTGTTTTTTAAAGTGAGAATTATTGTTTTTACATCTCAAGACAAAATTATTAGCTATAAAATATTAAACATAAAATATATAATAATTATCAAAGAATTTGCAATAATTTCATAAGTGATGCTAAATTCCCAGCACCAGGTCAATGCAAAGATGCTGTTCACTTGATTGAGGCATCGCAAATGACGCAATTCGTGCAAATTAAGCAGTGTGCGCATTAGACTCGTGTTTTTGGCTCTATACACCAACACACCATTACCAAAAATGTTAGAATTGTGTTGTCCTAATATTTTGAACCTGACAATATATATATGTATATTTAATTTCAACTTTCGACTGCGTTTTAGTAAACTGCATCATAAACCCAGAATAAAAATAAATAAATATATTAAAAAAACATAAAATATTTTAGATTATGCTGTAATTGCATTTAATAAAAAATCATATAATTATTCAATTGCACAAAACTAAAGACTAAAGCAGTTCTAGTGCACAAAAAAAAAAATCAATAAAATAAAAATAAACAAAAATGAAAAAATAAAAATTTCTATTAAACTATCCAAAAACCCTTAACCATGGAAAAATAAATGACAATAATAAATAAATAAATAAAAATAAATAAATAAATTTATTTATTTATTTATTTATTTATCAATCAATCAATCAATCAATCAATCAATTAATAAATGAATGAAAAATGAATAAATAAATGAATGAATAAATAAATAAATCAATCAATAAATGAACAAATAAATAAATGAATAAATTATTGAAAAAATAAATGAATAAAAAAATGAATAAATAAATAAATGAATAAATGAATTAATAAATGAACAAAACGCACAACCTTAAACACCTTCTAATGGGACTCTGCCAACATTTACAATCTCCTGACAACAATTACAGGAGAACATTTACACAATAAACACCAGAAACAAAGAAAAGATGACGTCCGTGCTGGAAATAGTTCTCATGCGACACACCTTCAAAAAAACTGCATTGACGAGATGCTAATCTAGGGTGCTCATCATAAACAACGCAGCTGATCCAGTTTCACGAGGGCAATGACATCCACATCACAGCTGACTCACCGGTACAGCGTCGGGTCCAGAAGGCCGTAAATTTCCTTATCCTCCAATGAAATTCCAGCCAACATGAGGTAGAAGATGTGGAAGTTCTGCTCCCCCTGGTCCTGGTGGACCACGCGAGATTTCTCCAGCAGGTACTCATTGATTTTGGCTCCTTTAACTATAAACAAAACAAAAATCCAGGTCAACGTTCAATCGATTCCATAGATTTATGGGTCAAGACACACACCCAGTGGGAGCTGCCAGGTTTATGGTGATGTATTCGAGTGTTATCTCTTCAGTCTGCCATAAACAAACCTGAGGAGTTCTGGAAACGGAGCTGGATGTACTTCCCGAAGCGACTGCTGTTGTCATTCATGACCGTCTGAGCATTCCCAAAGGCCTCCAGAAGCGGATTCACCTATTTCAACACAATCAGACAAGTTAGAATGAAGCTGCGGTCGCACTGCACTTTTCGCCCCATAGACTTCCATTCATACTAGGAATAGGCCATATGAACTTTCCAAAGGCCTTAACCTCCTAGGGCTTAGTGGCCACATATGTGGACAGCACATTTGAGCTCTTAAGTGGCTGTTTAAAATACTTTAAATGTTTTATATTTTGTTACAGACATACAGTGTTTCGCAGCATATGAAATGTCCCAAACACTATTTTAAACCGTCCAAAATGTACAAATAATGTTGTTGTTTTTATTTTCTGATAGTCCAAACATGTTTAAAAAATATGTATGTGTTATTAATGTATTAAAGGGCACCTATGGTGAAAAATCTACTTTTCAAGCTGTTTGGACAGACGTGTGAGTTAGTATAGTGTATATACTGTCATATTGGGGTGATATAAACACACACAGTCCTTTATTTTTTCAAATTTAACAACATAAAAACGGTGGACCAATTGGAGCGGCTTTCAGATCGACCGCAACTTGACGTAGGAGTGGGGTCCCCCGCCCACCAATATTGATTGACAGCTGCGTGCATTAACATGTCTCCGAAGTAACGCATATAATTATATCAACAAGACAGGACGAGCGCAAAGCAACCGGGAATAAAAGGTCTGTTCAGTTTGTTAGGATCATCAATCATCATCAGACGTGATCAAGAGTGAGTTTTACAAGTTTAACATGTTTTAAAACAGAGCACGTGTGTAATAAAGTACAGCCATTCACTTCAGATTCACTCCATCAGCACAGCCGTGTGTCTCTCTCACTGTCTCTGTGTGTGTGTGTGTGTCTGTGCTATGTATGTGTGTCTACGCTATGTGTGAGTGTGTTTTAGTCTGCGCTTAGTGTGTATGTGTGTGTCTGTCTGCGCTATGTGTGTGCGTCTGTCTGCGCTATGTGTGTGTGTGTGTGTGTCTACGCTAAGTATGTGTGTGTGTGTGTCTGCGCTATGTGTGTGTGTGTGTGTGCGTGTGTGTGTGTGTCTGAGCTGTGTGTGCGTGAACTTATTGTTGCAACTCCACATAAAATGCATCAGATACTGATTGGTGAAGTTCTTACTGTAGTTTTTCTCACAAACGTTACGTGAGATCTGCTTCCTGAGGCAGCCGAGGGCGGAGATTGAGGCATGTTGCTGACAGACACGTGGGAACGGTGGGCGGGGAGGACTAGCCTTAAAGGCCCAGTGCAAAGAAACAGCAACAACCTTTTCCCAGCTATAATACAGACACTTCCAACAGCTAAAATAAACACTCTGATGGGTGTTTTGAGCTGAAACTTTACAGACACATTCTGGGGACACAAAAGACTTATTAAATATGAAAAAAGGGGTAACCAATGTGCCCTTTAAAAACAGTCAGGAAAATTTGTTTTATGTAAATTTGGACCACAAGTCCAATAAAGTTGAAGTCAGAATTATTAGCCCCCATTAATTTATTTTTTTTCTTTTTTGTAAATATTTCCTAAATGATGTTTAACAGAGCAAGGAAATTTCCACAGTATGTCTGATAATAGTTTTACTTCTGGAGAAAGTCTTATTTGTTTTATTTCTGCTAAAAATGATCCACAGTTATTCAGTCAAAAATGATCCACAATAATATGTATGGGGATAATTTAGTTGTTAAGTTTATAACTTTTAATGTTGTTGTCTTGATGAGTGTTGCTCTTTTGTTGTGTGTATGCAGTTGTTGTCTTAAATCCAGTGTTAAAGAAACATTTCCTTTCTGTGCCATGCAGAAGGACAATAGTTTAAACAAACAAACAAATAAACAATATTAATACTGTATTGTTTTAATTGAGTAATTATTCATTCATTCATTCATTCATTCATTTTCTTGTCGGCTTAGTCCCTTTATTAAACCGGGGTTGCCACAGCGGAATGAACCGCCAACTTATCCAGCACGCTTTTACGCAGCGGATGCCCTTTCAACTGCAAGAATCACATGGAAACATCCATAAACACTCATTCACACACACACATTCAGACACACACACACACTACGGACAATTTTAGTTCACCCAATTCGCCTGTATTCGCATGTCTTTGAACATGTGGGGGAAACCGGAGCACCCGGAGGAAACCCAAGCAAACGCAGGGAGAACATGCAAACTCCTCACAGAAACGCCATCTGAGCCGAGGTTCGAACCAGCGACCCAGCGACCTTCTTGCTGCGAGGCGACAGCACTACCTACAGCGCCACTACGCCGCCTTGAGTAATTATATAATGTAACCTTTAAGCTACAAATGTTTATTTTACTGCACACAAATGCCTCAAGTTTGCTTCAAATTCTTACAGTCAGGCCTTAAAAAGCGCATGCCAAAAATAAACGTTCACTCTAAGGTTAAAATTTGAAATGACTCCACTATGTTGTAACTAATGTCTGGTCAACTAGAATCCCAACTACATTGCACATGTGGCTATTGCAGACCCGCACATTGCGATATCGATGCTGTAACAATATATTGTGCAGCCCTTGTTTTCTGAATCCATATACAATGCTTCATCTATAGACATTTCTCGCAGAACGCAACATTTTTACCATCCAGTACCAAGTAACTCTACAGTTCACAAAACTCCTAAACTCTGAAAGAGAAACCTCTGAGCGACAAGACTTTCCTCTGAGGCCATTTTTAAAAAAACACCATCCCTGAGCAAATCAGCAAGAAAGCAAAAGCAAACTAGGAATCTGGACATCTGAATGTGTTGTGTTCAGACAATCCTAAAAACCAGTTATTCCACTTTAAAAGCTGAGAACAAACACTGCACACACACACACACACACACACACACCTCCATTCAAGCATATAGTGTGACAACAGACGAAAACGGTGTTTAAGTTCACAACACATCACACGCCAGTGCAGGATGTGGAAATGTGCTAAACCAAAGTGTGACTGCTGAAGAAAGACACACGCAACAAAGGTTTCCAAACCCATGCTCAAATCAACAACAACAAAAAAAAAAACAAGGGTCAAAGTATATCACGTAATAATGGGGTAATATAACAGTAAGATTTTCCTGAGTCACACCATGGATGGACTGTTCTGGCTGATGCAACTCTTCAGAGAGCCAAGGTCACTTCCTAAAGCTCTCGGGTGTCTCTCTGAACTCCCCCAGACATCCTGTCTTACTGAGAGCGCTGCGAGACCAGGGAACATGTTCGGCAAGATTTCACAAAATTTGAGAGTTTTTCACAGACTGTCAACATCTTGGCTAAACCAGATATTTATTGGACCAGTTGTAGATTTATTAAGTGTAAACCTGTATTTTACAAGGACTATTTGTGCACAAATGCTCTTTGCAGAACACTCAAACTTAAAAGGTAAAGGATTATGTATTAAAAAGCACAAATATGTATGATTTTTTTTTCCATTAAAACCTATGAACAGATATTTTTTGCTGTTGGGTTGCCAAAAGTATTGACTTTGGTACAAGAAATGTAAATATACCGCGAACACTTGAGTGCTGTTGAGCACATTCTGAAATGTGTTTTAAAGCCGCGTCGATCAGCTGATCAGTCTATGAGCTGACATACAAGCGATTCGCTGATGGATCGGCTGATTGATGTGGCTTTAAAACTCTCCGGTTACCATATACAGTTGAAGTCAGAATTATTAGTCCCCCTTTGAATTTTTTTTCTTTTTTTAAATATTCCCCAAATGATGTTTAACAGAGCAAGGAAGTTTTCACAGTATGTCTGATAATATTTTTTCTTCTGGAGAAAGTCTTATTTGTTTTAATTTCGGTTAGAATAAAAGCAGTTTTTAATTTTTTTAAACATCATTTACAGGGACAAAATTTTTACCCCCTTTAAGCAACATTTTTTTTCGATAGTCTACAGAACAAACTATCGTTATACAATAACATGCCTAATTACTCTAACCTGTCAAGTTAATCTAAAGGTTTTAAAAGGTAAGTGAATCATAACAGCGCAAACTTTTTTATAAATATAGTAGTGCTGTGCCTTATTTGTTTAACCCTTGAAGGTTACATGCTGACTGACTGACTGACTGACAGACAGATGCGTGATGCGTGAGGCCAGCAAACACGACTTATAGCCGCTTCACTTTACTTTAGGACGCATTAATGCCGCTCTGTAGGTCCATTGGACACATTCATAAATATATTTCTAGCAAATCTAATAAATGTTGGAGACATACTTGTTGCATAAATGCACTAAATCGCACTTCAGCAGCGTTTATTTGAGAGCGCACAAGAAGATCTGCGCTTGAGCTGCGTATATTTAGGGGGCGTGCAAGAAGTTTTGTGCACGAGCAGAGGAAATCAGCGCGCAAGCAAAGAGATTTGCATGCTGTAGGCTATTACATAAATGCGATCTCGACTTCTAATACTGCGCTTCCGACATTTGCTATTGAAAACGCCACAGGTAGTTGGTAGATCTGTGTAAAACAGGCCTGCCGCCACAGCCAGAAAAAAATCCTAGAGGACTTTTGCGCTAAAATGCGTCCAGCGGTAGTTTCTGAATCTCCTAAAATGTCCAGGATGTCCGCTTTCCGAAGTTGCCGTTATTTGAATGCATTTTTGCATTACCTTTTCACAACGAGAAAAACATTAAATGATTAATCATTTAATAAACGACTCAGATAAACTTTACTAAATACTCGGAGAGGACGAAATATCCTGGCTGTGTGAAAGTCCAAACACATGCGCTATTGAATAAACTAAATTGGCCGTAGTGTATGTGAATGTGAGAGTGTATGGGTGTTTCCCAGTACTAGGTTGTGGCAGGAAGGGTATCCCACTGTGTAAAAAAGACGCCGGAATAGTTGGTGGTTCATTCCACTGTGGTGACCCTTGATAAATAAGGGATTAAGCCGAAGGAAAATTAATGAATGAATGACAGAATTTTCAGTTTTGAGTGAACTATCCCTTTAACTTATTTTAAAGTGCAAACTGTGGAGATTAGAAATGACACCTTTTATACACGCTCTAGGAGAATGTTTGGAATGTTACAAAATCAGCATTTCTAGAATGCCTTCAGGAAGATTGTGCTAACGTTCATGTTCACATTAGCAAAACTAGTCAAACGTAACATTCCCATTAACAAAACTGGAAATCTTTCTAAAACAATTATTTGTTTAATTTGGAAGTCTATGTAAATATATGTAAAACAGATCCTCTGTTACTCACTCAAGCATAGAACAAGTGTCCAACATCTCTCACACTCTGCTGAGAAAAGTTTAGCAAACAAAGATTGTGAAATACGAGCACACAGTGTACAGGAGGCAGTTGTTAAACCACAGCAATTACAACCACTACAAGGACTAAGAATACCATTTATGTTGTATCTATACAGTGCTCAGAATACATTTATTTAGTATGACCGGTTGCAGTTTATTCGAATAAAAAAAATAGATATACCATTAATGGCAAAACAGAAGATCCTATACAGTTTGGCAACCTTTTCTGTTGTATTTTGGAAAAATAGCTTTTTAACATATGCGACCAGTCTTGCATATCTAACCCTGTCTGTATCAGTGTCTGTATCTGACATATCAACAGTAATGGCTTACATAGGTGTCATTTGTTAATTTATTATTAAGTTTTTATTATCATCATTATTATTATTATTTTATTTGTTATTGCAGTGTTTTGTTTTTTTACTTTCCTTATTTTCCTTTGAATATGGTTCAGAAAGGAATGCGTTTAAATACCACCCGATATTAATTTTCTTCAATATTGTGAAATTAATGTATTATGTTTTTTCTTTTCCTCACTTTTAATAACTCTCTGATTGAGAATTGGCAAAAAAAAAAAAAAAAGAAAGTTAAACGAGAATACAATTATTTATTCATTATATATATATATATATATATATATATATATATATATATATATATATATATATATATATATAATTTTTATATATAATTTTTATATATAATTTTTATATATAATTTTTATATATAATTTTTAAATCTATATATAAATTTTTTTTTTTTTTCTGTGAATGTAAACGATATATTTTGGTGTATTTGGTCACCGAATGAGAATTGAGAAGGCTAAATTGTCTGTAGTGTTTGTGTGTGAATAAGTGTGTATGGGTGTTTCACAGTGATGGGTTGCAGCTGGAAGGGCATCCGCTGCGTAAAACATCATAACAGATTAATAAAGAGACTAAGCCGAAAAGAAAATGATTAAAACTACAAAAATTTCAACAATTTTATATTTTTTATGATTCTTAAATTCATTATTAAAAATGTATTTCGTATTTTTCCTAACATATACATTTGGGGTGTACTATTTTTTGGACTGTGACTTTAAATGAATTAAACATAAATATATTACTTTGAAGCATCTTATAGAAAACATTTAAGTATATAATATAGAAAATAAAGAGAGATCTGTGTGGGGTGTACCCATTTACGCATTACACACACACACAGTCTCAAAATAACCCGCCATCATGAGCTTTCTCAAGAAACATCAAGTTTTACTGTTGAGCTGTTGAGTCACTTTCTCAAAAACACTGCCATTCACCACATTTGAATCAGTTTCTCATTAATGACGCAGTAAAAGCATATGATGTGTCAAGAAGTGAACATGGCGTGCCATCAGAACCAAGAACTCGATGATTGTTTTAATGCATCTCACAATAATCTTCTTCAATAATCTGACGCAACATAGGAAAGCCTGTTATCTCTCTTCTGCTTCTGGACTGATTAAAACTACAATATCTTTGTTTTACTTTTATGTTGTGCAACCTTTAGTCTGAATTAGCCAACCTGCTTTTGAAAGCACAAAGACGTGTCATTAGCAGTAAGACGCTGACGCTGTTCGAGGAGCAGATATGATGCATTTTACCACAAACATGACAATATGGAAGCGTGTCCAATGTGTTCAGACTGTTAGAGATAAGATGTCAACTTTAAAAATCACAACACCATAAATAAAGCCAGGAATACTCCACTCCATGTGAACATCTGCTTCTCAAACCAACACCAAACCTCAAATTACAGACACATGCTTAAAAATACTGCAGTAGCACCCTCATATTTTGAAACACCACATGAAAATGCTTGAGTATTCATATTTACAGGGTTTAAAGGGGCCCTATTATCCTTTTCTCTTTATTTAATTGTGTTAGTCAGTGTGTAGTGTATGTTTGGGCATTAAAATATCTAAAAGGTTCCATAAAAATCCAATCCAAAGGAAAATATTAAGTTTTAATGATGTCAGTAAATTGTCCCAAATGTCGCCTATAGAAATTCAAATAGTAAGAGGATGCAAGACTAGCACAACAACAATACCATTGTCACTGTGTTATATGTCTTAAGCCTGATATATAGTTCTGCGGAGGGCTGGGCGATATGGAGAAATGCAATCTCAATAATTATTTTCCATATTGAACGATAACGATATACATTTTAATATTAGTTGTTAAAGCTTCCAGATTTAAAAGAGTAACTTAAGCCACAAAAATTAGAGGCTCCATTAGATGGCATAACATATTCATTTATTCATTTTCTTTTCGGCTTAGTCCCTTTATTAATCCGGGGTCGCCACAGCGGAATGAACCGCCAACTTATCCAGCATATGTTTTACGCAGCGGAAGCCCTTTCAACTGCAAGAATCTCAGGGAAACATCCATACACACTCATTCACACACACACACACACACACACACACACACACACACACACACACACACACACACACACACACTACGGACAATTTCAGCTCACCCAATTCGCCTGTACTCGCATGTCTTAGAACATGTGGGGGAAACAGGAGCACCCGGAGGAAACTCGCGCGAACACGAGGAGAACATGCAAACTCCACACAGAAATGCCAACTGACCCAGCCGAGGCTAGAACCAGTGACCTTCTTGCTGTAAAGTAACAATGCTACCCACAACGTCACCGCATCGCCCCTAGTATGCAAATTACTGACAAAATTTAACTAATAGAAAGACAAAAAAAAATCAAATTGTCTGTTAAGTTTGATGTAATTTTTTTAATCACTTCAAACGACCATTTTCATATTTTTAAAGAAACCTCTATGCATTTAGGGTACAGCAATTTTGACCCACAAGCTTTGTAACAAAAAAACTACAGGCACACACAAGCTCACTCCAACAAACACACCACCAAAATGCACGCACGCATGCACACACACACACACACACACACACACACACACACACACACACTCGCAGAAACACGCACGCGCACACAGACGCGCACGCACGCACGCACGCACACGCTCGCACGCACACACACACACACACACAATAAAAATCTGCTGCATTAACTTTTATGAATACTGTCTTTCTACAAAAATTAAATAAATTAAAGCTGCAAGCAGCGATGATAGGGACCTCGCACCCGGGCTCACCGCCGCCCGGTGACCTTACGATGACAGAGAACAGCGAACAATATTAATAAAAGCCGATATATATATAAAAAACCTAAGAAAAATACAGATTTATGCCAAACTTCCTCCTGTAAGCAGGTGGCGCTATACCTGTGACTCAAGATTGGCATGTAGATAACTTCAGGAGAGGAATTTAATCAACCATGTGAAGTTTCAGGCACATGGGACATTGTGTGGCTGAGTTATAAGCCAAACTACCTTTTGCCAGCAGGTGGCGTTATGACTGACTCAATATTGTTATGGGGATGTGTTCAGGAGTGGACTTTTATCAAACATGTGAAGTTTCAGGCAAATCAGAGATTGTGTGGAGATTGTGTTATAAGACAAACTACATTCTGCCAGCAGGTGGCGCTATTAAAAACTCAATATTATTATGTAGATGTGCTCAGGAGAGGACTTTCATCAACCATGTGACATTTTAGACAGATCGGACATTGTGTGGCCGAGTTACAAGCCAAACTACCTTCTGCCAGCAGATGGCGCTATTACTGACTCAATATTGTTATGTGGATGTGTTCAGGAGAGGACTTTTATCAATCATGTGAAGTTTAAGGCAGATCGGACATTGTGTGGTAGAGTTATAAGGACTTCCTGTTCCATGGCGAAGCGTTGAGGTTTGTCATGCCACCACAGACACGCCCCTCTGCAAAAACTCTAGATCTTCACAATATATCATCGCTAGAGCTTTCAGATGACACCACTCTATTTTGGTGCTGATACGGGAAAGTTTGTGGTAGGAGTTTGTTATAGTGTCAAACATGTCATTTCCTGTGGCCAGCAGGTGGCGCTATAACTGTAACTGGATATCGGCACGTAAACCTGTTCAGGTCAGGACTGTTATTAAATGTGTGATTTTTGAGACAGATCTGATAATGCATGCCTGAGTTATAACGACTTCCTGTTGTGGCGAATCATTAAAGTTTGCGAGGCCGCCACAGACACGCCCATCGACAAAAACTCTAAAGCTTCGCAATTTAACATCGCCAAGGCCTTTAGATGATAAAACCCAATTTTGGTGTCGATCGGATAAAATCCCTAGGAGGAGTTTGTTAAAATACAACGCCTGGAAATGGCAAAAATGCCACTTTTTCGCCGCAGGAAGTTAATAATATCTGACTTCCTGTTAGGTTTGAGATATGGCTCCAAGAGACTTTTTCGTATGTTTTGGCATGTTTAAGGTGTGTGCCAATTTTCGTGCATGTGCGTGATTCGTAGCTCGGGGGCTCGTCCGTTTAATTTTTCTAGGTGGCGCTGTCGAGTCATTTGCCACGCCCACTTCAATATTGTTATGTGGATGTGTTCAAGAGATGACGTTTATCAACCATGTGAAGTTTCAGGCAGATCGGACATTGTGTGGTTGAGTTATAAGGACTTCCTGTTCCATGGCGATGCGTTGAGGTTTGTCATACCGCCACAGACACGCCCCTCTGCCAAAACTCTAGATCTTCACAATATATCATCGCTAGAGCTTTCAGATAACACCAACCAATTTTGGTGCTGATACGAAAAAATTTGTGGGAGGAGTTTATTACTCCGTAAATCATGTCATTTCCTGTGGCCAGCAGGTGGCGCTATAACTATATCTGGATATTGGCATGTAAACGTGTTCAGGTCAGGACGCTTATCAAACGTGTGAATTTTGAGGCAGATCTGATAATGCATGCCTGAGTTATAACGACTTCCTGTTTTGTGGCGAATCATCAAAGTTTGCGAGGGCGCCACGGACACGCCCATCGACGAAAACTCAAAAGCTTCGCAATTTAACATCGTCAAGGCCTTTAGATGACAAAACCCAATTTTGGTGTCGATCGGATAAAATCCCTAGGAGGAGTTCGTTAAAGTACAACGCCTGGAAATAGCAAAAACGCCACTTTTTCGCCGCAGGAAGTTAAAAATATCCGACTTCCTGTTGGGTTTGAGATATGGCTCCAAGAGACTTTTTTGTGTGGTTTGGCGTGTTTGAGGTGTGTGCCAATTTTCGTGCATGTGCGTGATTCGTAGATCGGGGGCTCGTCCGTTTAATTTTTCTAGGTGGCGCTGTCGAGTCATTTTGCCACGCCCACTTCCGAGACCCATATCAACCTGCTATTTACACCGCGTTTGGTGTGTGTGCAAATTTTCATGAGTTTTCGGGCATGTTTAGACCCTCAAAAGTGCCCCGATAGGGGGCGGAATAATAATAATAATTAAAGCTGCAAGCAGCGATGATAGGGACCTCGCACCCGGGCTCACCGCCGCCCGGTGGCCTCAGTATGACAGAAAACAGCGAACAATAATAATTTAGGCCGATATATATAAAAAACCTGAGAAAATCAAAGATTTATGTCAAACTTCCTTCTGTCAGCAGGTGGCGCTATAACTGTGACTCATGATTGGCATGTAGATGCCTTAAATGCAGGAATCTTATCAACCATGTGAAGTTACAGACAGATCAGACATTGTGTGGCTGAGTTATAAGCCAAACTACCTTCTGCCAGCTGGTGGCGCTATGACTGTGACTTAATATTCTTATGAAGATGTGTTCAGGAGAGGACTTTTATCAACCATGTGAAGTTTCAGTCAGGTGAGACATTGTGTGGTTGAGTTATAACGACTTCCTGTTCCATGGCGAAGCATTGAGGTTTGTCATGCCGCCACGGACACGCCCTTCTGCGAAAACTTTAGATCTTCACAATATATCATCGCTAGAGCTTTGAAATGACACCCCTCAAATTTGGTGCTGATACGATAAAGTTTGTAGTAGGAGTTTGTTACAGTGTAAAACATGTCATTTTCTGTGGCCAGCAGGTGGCGCTATAACTGTATCTGGACATCGGCATGTAAACATGTTCGGGTCAGGAATGTTATCAGAGGTTTGAATTTTGAGGCAGATCGGATAATGCATGCCTAAGTTATAATGACTTCCTGTTTTGTGGCGAATCATCAAAGTTTGCGAGGCCGCCACGGTCACGCGCATCGACGAAAACTCTAAAGCTTCGCAATTTAACATCGCTAAGGTTTTTAGATGACAAAACCCAATTTTGGTGTTGATTGGATCAAATCCCTAGGAGGAGTTCGTTAAAGTACAATGCCTGGAAATGGCAAAAACGACACTTTTTTGCCGCAGGAAGTTAAAAATATCCGACTTCCTGTTGGGTTTGAGATATGGCTCCAAGAGACTTTTTCATATCTTTTGGCGTGTTTGAGATGTGTGCCAATTTTCGTGCATGTGTGTGATTCATAGATCGGGGGCTCGTCCGTTTAATTTTTATAGGTGGCGCTGTCGAGTCATTGTGCCACGCCCACTTTAATATTGTTATGGGTATGTGTTCAGGAGAAGAATTTAATTAACCATGTGAAGTTTCAGGCTGATCAGACATTGTGTGGTTGAGTTATAAGGACTTCCTCTTCCATGGCGAAGCGTTGAGGTTTGTCATGCCGCCACGGACACGCCCCTCAGCAAAAACTCTAGATCTTCACAATATATCATCGCTAGAGCTTTCAGAGGACACCACCTAAATTTGGTGCTGATACAATAAAATTTGTGGGAGGAGTTTGTGACTCTGTAAATCATGTCATTTCCTGTGGCCAGCAGGTGGTGCTATAACTGTATCTGGATATCGGCATGTAAACGTGTTCAGGTCAGGACTCTTATCAAGTGTGTGAATTTTGAGGCAAATAGGATAATGCATGCCTGAGTTATAACGACTTCCTGTTTTGTGGCGAATCGTCAAAGTTTGCGAGGCCGCCACGGACACGCCCATCGACGAAAACTCTAAAGCTTCGCAATTTAACATCGCCGAGGCCTTTAGATGACAAAACCCAATTTTGGTGTTGATCGGATAAAATCCCTAGGAGGAGTTCATTAAAATACAACGCCTGGAAATGGCAAAAACGCCACTTTTTCGCCGCAGGAAGTTAAAAATATCTGACTTCCTGTTGGGTTTGAGATATGGCTCCAAGAGAATTTTTCGTATGTTTTGGCATGTTTGAGGTGTGTGCCAATTTTCGTGCATGTGCGTGATTCGTAGATCGGGGGCTTGTCCGTTTAATTTTTCTAGGTGGCGCTGTCGAGTCATTTTGCCACGCCCACTTCCGAGACCCATAACATACGTAAATTTTCGCCACTTCTGAGGCGTGTGCAAAGTTGCGTGAGTTTTCGGGCATGGTAAGGCCCTCAAAATCGCGATTCATTCCGGAAAAGAATAATAATAATAAACGGAGCAATTCCAATAGGGCCTTGCACCGTTCGGTGCTCGGTCCCTAATTAAAGCTGCAAGCAGCGATGATAGGGACCTCGCACCCGGGCTCACCGCCGCCCGGTAACCTTACGATGACAGAGAACAGCGAACAATAATAATATAAGCCGATATATATATATAAAAAACCTAAGAAAAATACAGATTTATGCCAAACTTCCTCCTGTCAGCAGGTGGCGCTATACCTGTGACTCAAGATTGGCATGTAGATGTCTTCAGGAGAGGAGTTTAATCAACCATGTGAAGTTTCAGGCACATGGGACATTTTGTGGCTGAGTTATAAGCCAAACTACCTTTTGCCAGCAGGTGGCGTTATGACTGACTCAATATTGTTATGTGGATGTGTTCAGGAGTGGACTTTTATCAACCATGTGAAGTTTCAGGCAGATCAGAGATTGTGTGGAGATTGTGTTATAAGACAATTTACATTCTGCCAGCAGGTGGCGCTATTACAAACTCAATATTATTATGTAGATGTGCTCAGGAGAGGACTTTCATCAACCATGTGACATTTTAGACAGATCGGACATTGTGTGGCCGAGTTACAAGCCAAACTACCTTCTGCCAGCAGATGGCGCTATGACTGACTCAATATTGTTATGTAGATGTGTTCAGGAGAGGACTTTTATCAATCATGTGAAGTTTCAGGCAGATCAGACATTGTGTGGTTGAGTTATAAGGACTTCCTATTCCATGGCGAAGCGTTGAGGTTTGTCATGCCACCACAGACACGCCCCTCTGCAAAAACTCGAGATCTTCACAATATATCATCGCTAGAGCTTTCAGATGACACCACTCTATTTTGGTGCTGATACGGGAAAGTTTGTGGTAGGAGTTTGTTATAGTGTCAAACATGTCATTTCCTGTGGGCAGCAGGTGGGGCTATAACTGTAACTGGATATCGGCACGTAAACCTGTTCAGGTCAGGACTGTTATTAAATGTGTGAATTTTGAGGCAGATCTGATAATGCATGCCTGAGTTATAACGACTTCCTGTTTTGTGGCGAATCATCAAAGTTTGCGAGGCCGCCACGGACACGCCCATCGACAAAAACTCTAAAGCTTCGCAATTTCCCATCGCCAAGGCCTTTAGATGATAAAACCCAATTTTGGTGTCGATCGGATAAAATCCCTAGGAGGAGTTCGTTAAAATACAACGCCTGGAAATGGCAAAAATGCCACTTTTTCGCCACAGGAAGTTAATAATATCTGACTTTCTGTTAGGTTTGAGATATGGCTCCAAGAGACTTTTTCGTATGTTTTGGCATGTTTAAGGTGTGTGCCAATTTTCGTGCATGTGCGTGATTCGTAGCTTGGGGGCTCGTCCGTTTAATTTTTCTAGGTGGCGCTGTCGAGTCATTTTGCCACGCCCACTTCAATATTGTTATGTGGATGTGTTCAAGAGATGACGTTTATCAACCATGTGAAGTTTCAGGCAGATCGGACATTGTGTGGTTGTGTTATAAGGACTTCCTGTTCCATGGCGAAGCGTTGAGGTTTGTCATGCCGCCACGGACACGCCCCTCTCCGAAAACTCTAGATCTTCACAATATATCATCGCTAGAGCTTTCAGATAACACCACTCAATTTTGGTGTTGATACGATAAAATTTGTGGGAGGAGTTTATAATTCCGTAAGTCATGTCATTTCCTGTGGCCAGCAGGTGGCGCTGTAACTGTATCTGGATATCGGCATGTAAACGTGTTCAGGTCAGGACGCTTATCAAGCGTATGAATTTTGAGGCAGATCAGATAATGCATGCCTGTGTTATAACGACTTCCTCTTTTGTGGCGAATCGTCAAAGTTTGCGAGGCCACCACGGACACGCCCATCGATGAAAACTCTAAAGCTTCGCAATTTAACATCGCCAAGGCCTTTAGATGACAAAACCCAATTTTGGTGTCGATCGGATAAAATCCCTAGGAGGAGTTCGTTAAAATACAACGCCTGGAAATGGCAAAAACGCCACTTTTTCGCCGCAGGAAGTTAAAAATATCCGACTTCCTGTTGGGTTTGAGATATGGCTCCAAGAGACTTTTTCGTATGTTTTGGTGTGTTTGAGGTGTGTGCCAATTTTCGTGCATGTGCGTGATTCATGGATCGGAGGCTCGTCCGTTTAATTTTTCTAGGTGGCGCTGTCGAGTCATTTTGCCACGCCCACTTCCGAAGCCCATAACAAACGTAAATTTTCGCCACTTCTGAGGCGTGTGCAAAGTTGCGTGAGTTTTCGGGCATGTTTAGCCCCTCAAAACCGCGATTCATTCCGCGGAAGAAGAAGAAGAAGAAGAATTAAAGCTGCAAGCAGCGATGATAGGGACCTCGCACCCGGGCTCACCGCCGCCTGGTGGCCTTACGATTGACAGAGAACAGTGAACAATAATAATTTAAGCCAATATATTTTTAAAAATCTAAGAAAATCACACATTTATGCCAAACTTTCTCCTGCCAGCAGGTGGCGCTATAACTGTGACTCACAATTGGCATGTAGATGTCTTCCGGAGAGGAACCTTATCAACCATGTGAAGTTTCAGGCACATGGGACATTGTGTGGCTGAGTTATAAGCCAAACTACCTTCTGCCAGCAGGTGGAGTTATGACTGACTCTGACTCTATAATAAACGTAAATTTTCGCCACTTCTGAGGCGTGTGCAAAGTTTCGTGAGTTTTCGGGCATGTTTAGCCCCTCAAAACCGCGATTCATTCCGCGGAAGAAGAAGAAGAAGAAGAATAATAATAAACGGAGCAATTCCAATAGGGCCTACGCACCGTTTCGGTGCTCGGTCCCTAATTAAAGCTGCAAGCAGCGATGATAGGGACCTCGCACCCGGGCTCACCGCCGCCCGGTGGCCTCAGGATGACAGAGAACAGCGAAAAACATTAATTTAAGCCGATATATATAAAGAACCAGAGAAAATCACAGATTTATGTCGAACTTCCTCCTGTCAGCAGGTGGCGCTTTAACTGTGACTCAAGATTGTTATGTAGATGCCTTCAGTAGAAGAGTCTTATCAACCATGTGAATTTTCAGGCAGATCGGACGTTGTTTGGCTGAGTTATAAGCCAAACTACCTTCTGGCAGCAGGTGGCGCTATGACAGACTCAATATTTTTACGTAGATGTCTTAAGGAGAGGATTTTAATCAACCATGTGGTTTCAGGCAGATCAGAGATTGTGTGGCCGACTTACAAGCTAAACCACTTTCTGCCAGCAGGTGGCGCTATGACAGACTCAATATTATTATGTGTTCAGGAGTAGACTTTTATCCACAATGTGAAGTTTCAGGCAGGTCAGACATTGTGTGGCTGAGTTATAGGCCAAAATTCCTTTTGTCAGCAAGTGGCGCTATGACTGTCAATCAATATTGGCATGTAAATGTCTTCAAGAGTGGATTTTTATTAACCATGTAAAGTTTCAAGCTGTTCAGACATTGTGTGGTTGAGTTATAAGCCAAAATTCCTTCTGCCAGCAGGTGGCGCTATGACAGACTCAATTTGTTATGTAGATGTGTTCAGAAGAGGACTTTTATCAACCATGTGAAGTTTCAGGCAGATCTGAAATTGTGTGGTTGAGTTAGAAGGACTTCCTGTTCCATGGCGAAGTGTTGAGGTTTGTCATGCCGCCACGGACACGCCCCTCTGTGAAAACTCTAGATCTTCACAATATATCACCGATAGAGCTTTCAGATGACACCACTCAAATTTGGTGCTGATACGATAAAGTTTGTGGGAGGAGATTGTTACTCTGTAAATCATGTCATTTCCTGTGGCCAGCAGGTGGCGCAATAACTCTATCTGGATACCGGCATGTAAACGTGTTCAGGTCAGGACTCTTATCAAGCGTGTGAATTTTAAGGCAGAACGGATAATGCATGCTTGAGTTATAACGGCTTCCTGTTTTGTGGCGAATCGTCAAAGTTTGCGAGGCCGGCATGGACACGCCCATCGACGAAAACTCTAAAGCTTCGCAATTTAACATCGCCAAGGCCTTTAGATGATAAAACCTAATTTTGGTGTCTATCGGATAAAATCCCTAGGAGGAGTTCGTTAAAATACAACGCCTGGAAATGGCAAAAAAGACACTTTTTCGCCGCAGGAAGTCAAAAATATCAGACTTCCTGTTGGGTTTGAGATATGGCTCCAAGAGACTTTTTCGTATATTTTGGCATGTTTGAGGTGTGTGCCAATTTTCGTGCATGTGCGTGATTCATAGATCAGGGGCTCGTCCGATTAATTTTTGCAGGTGGCGCTGTTGAGTCAATTTGCCACGCCCACTTCAATATTGTCATGTGGATGTGTTCAGGAGAGGACTTTTATCAACCATGTGAAGTTTCAGGCAGATCGGACATTGTGTGGTTGAGTTATAAGGACTTCCTGTTCCATGGCGAAGCGTTGAGGTTTGTCATGGCGCCACGGACACGCCCCTCTCCGAAAACTCTAGATCTTCACAATATATCATCGATAGAGCTTTCAGATAACACAACCCAAATTTGGTGCTGATACGAAAAAATTTGTGGGAGGAGTTTGTTACACTGTAAAACATGTCATTTCCTGTGGCCAGCAGGTGGCGCTATAACTTTATCTGGATATTGGCATATAAACGTGTTCAGGTCAGGACTCTTATCAAGCGTGTGAATTTTGAGGCAGATCGGATAATGCATGCCTGAGTTATAACGACTTCCTGTTTTGTGGCGAATCGTCAAAGTTTGCGAGGCCGGTATGGACACGCCCATCGACGAAAACTCTAAAGCTTCGCAATTTAACATCGCCAAGGCCTTTAGATGACAAAACCCAATTTTGGTGTCGATCGGATAAAATCCCTAGGAGGAGTTCGTTAAAATACAACGCTTGGAAATGGCAAAAACGCCACTTTTTCGCCGCAGAAAGTCAAAAATATCCGACTTCCTGTTGGGTTTGAGATATGGCTCCAAGAAACTTTTTCGTATGTTTTGGCGTGTTTGAGGTGTGTGCCAATTTTCGTGCTTATGTGTGATTGGTGGATCGGGGGCTCGTCCGTTTAATTTTTCTAGGTGGCGCTGTCGAGTCATTTTGCCACGCCCACTTCCGAGACCCATATCAACCTGCTATTTACACCGGGTTTGGTGTGTGTGCAAATTTTCATGAGTTTTCGGGCATGTTTAGACCCTCAAAAGTGCCCCGATAGGGGGCGGAATAATAATAATAATAATAATAATAAAAAACGGAGCAATTCCAATAGGGCCTACGCACCGTTTCGGTGCTCGGTCCCTAATAATAATAAACGGAGCAATTCCAATAGGGCCTACGCACCGTTTCGGTGCTCGGTCCCTAATAAACGACCCTGCAGACAGCAGAAAACCTGTACTTTAGTCAAAAGCAGGGTTGCCTGGATTAAACTTTGGAGGAATACTGATGAGGGAAAACCCAAACATTCACAGAGTTTCTTCATGCAAAGCAGATTTGAGGACTGAAATTAAATTATGCTGCTTTATTTTAGATGTTTTTTTGGGGGGTGACCTGTAAGACAAACTAAATACACAGAAGTCTAGGGGTAAAATCTGATTTCATGGCCTCTTGAAGTCTCTCTCAAAACACATTAGAACAAACAAATTGAACACACACCCCATAAACCCACAATTTGAATATGCCAGAAACCACATGTGTCCAATAACACACACAGACACACACACACACACACGCACGCACGCACGCACGCACGCACACACACAAGCAGTGGTGAGTGGGGTGGAGCAGTTTGAGCTTCCTGTCTGTAAATGAACCAGCGAGCGCCCCAATGCAGCTCAGTTCAATCTCAGCAGGCATCACGGCTCGCTGATGTCCTGACCTGTGCAGAGCTGATGGCCGTGATATTCAAATGAAGGACATACCTGCAGGATCTGCTGCTCCAGCTGGGAGTTGGCCTTGCAGAGCTCCATGATGTGTCTCAGCAGCAGTTTGGTGCTCTCCGTTTTACCCGCGCCGCTCTCACCACTGCGGGTCACATCAATACAGAGAATCACAAACAGAGAATTGAGTCATCGGACAGTAGGGCAGGGTGATATGACAAACATCCCATATCCTAATAACAATATATAAATACATATATATATACAGGTGAAGTAAAAATGATTCTCTCTTCTGTGAATTTTTTTCTTTTTCAAAATTATCCCAAATGATGTTTAACAGAGCAAGGAAATTTTCACAGTATTTCCTATTATACTTTTTCTTCCAGACAAAATCTTATTTGTTTTATTTCAGCGATACTTAAAGTAAAAAAAGAAAAGAAAAAAAAACTATTTTAAGGTCAATATTATTAGCCCTTTTAACCCTTGTGTGCTGTTGGGGATGTTTTCATCCATTCTGGAGTGATTTTGAGTCTTAATTTGGCCTCAGATCTTCTGTGTTTCAGCTAGCGGAATGATTTCTGGTGACAAATCTTATTTTGACACATATTATGGGAAAATGCTTTGAATGTTAAAGAAAACTCAGCAATACACTCTGGACAAATTTAAGGTCAAAATTAAAAACTTTAAAGACCATTATAAAGAAAATTTCCAGACTTTTATAGGGCTAAACGCTAAGGATTTTTTCTAATGGCATGGGGTTATTTTAACTTGCCTCATCGAAGCGATTTTAATTTAGTAAATTATATCTTAACCACATATTTTAAATGTCAAAACATGCTACATCTAGATAGAAAATATTAACAAAACTATAATAAACTTAATTCATGCAAATAAAAGTTATAGTAAGAAAGATAATGACACCATATTGGTGAATAGAGTTAAATATTTAACTTTAATTCAAAGTTTTATTCAGATTGGATTATTGGTGATGGGTCGGCATCACTGGGTAACTTTGCATAGAGGAAAATTAAGACTCGTTTTAAAAAATATTTAAATTTTAGTAAATTTAAGACCTTTAAAGGTTTTTGAAATGTATGACATTGTAAGGCTTTAAGACCCTGCGGACATCCAGCAGCTAATCAAGCTCTAACCAGATTTACTAGAAAAGTCCTGGCAGGTGTGTTGAAGCAAATTGAAGCTAAAGTCAGAAAGACACCAGCCCTCCAGGAATGAATTTGGACACCCGTTGTCTCAGTACACAATTTACCTACAGAAGAGTCCAGCTTTAAATAAGAAAATTATATTTATTTATTTATTTATTTATTTATTTACTTATTTTTATTTATTAATTAATTAATTTATTTATTTAGTGAGATGCTAATGGTCTAATCTGATTCAATGATCTATGGTAAGCTAAGCTAAAAGTGCTCCCGGACCCAAAGACAAGCTGAATGGATTAAAAATGGTAAAACAAACAGTATAAATCTAGGTGACTTGTATTTCTAAAAAAATGGGGGAATGTTCCTTTAATGAAAGATGACAAGCATACTTTTATGACGATGTTATCTTGGCTTGTCATTGTCAGACAAAAATGTCTGTGTGTCACTAATGGTGACAGCACCAATGAGCTCTATTGAGGGTTTACTATTTATATAATCAGAGAAAGTCTGGTGCCCAGTGATTGTGAAAACCAAAAACCAACTTTATTGAGCCTTAGCACCACTGACAAAACATCATCTTTTATTAAAGGATGTTCCCTTAACAAAAGATGACACATGCATACTTTTATGATGGTGTTGTTGTAGCTTGTCATTGTCCACATTAAAAGCATTCTTTCCCAGTTGTCAGGGTGATTATCAGCCATCCTCCACTGGCTCTGTCTCTTTCACAAATGTCTGTGTGTCACTAATGGTGACGGCACCACTGGGCTCTATTGAAGGTTTCCTATTTACATAATCAGAGAATGTCTGTTGCCCAGTGACTGCGAAAACCAAAACTTTTTGACTGTTGGCTCCGCACTCACATGATGCATCTCAGGAATCAACCATGGGGCTCCATTTCTGAAAAATACATTAAGCCGGCCTTCCTAATGGTAAAGCAGCAGTGCTGAGTCTCGGAGGAAGGCTGCGCATAGGAAGAACCTTAAATATGATACCGGATACAACTCTGAGTTAAAGCTATCAACCATGCTATTGGGTTATGGAGGAATCCGGGAAGTAAATTCTATCTGAAATTTTCACGGTTAGACTGGATGTAAAAGAAACTAGACAAGAAATCTGTTGACGCAAATTCGAACGGTAGAAGAATGATTAGTCAAAATATTGCCTGAAGGTTTTTATAAAAGCTTAACAATATGTTCTGTTAGTTCATGCATTACTAATTTGAACATGCATTACTGATCATGCAACTAATTTGAACTAATGCTAACTGGGTAACAACAATGTTGAAGCATCGCATGAGAAATGATTGTTGCAAATGCTTTACTTCAAATAAAAATCCCTTAATTTGCAAAAAAGAAAAACTTGAACTTGCGCAAAAGGGTTAATGAATAACGAGACAAAAACACATTTGCCGAATAAACTATGACACGGCTAACATTGTGACTAATTAGCTGTTCAATTATGCTTGCATTAGTTACGATTGGTTGCTAGGTTACCAATACAACCATAGGCTGCTCTAACTTTCTAAAGATTTGCTTTACATTAGATTATAGCACACGTATATCATGGAGGTTTTGATTTTATGTTTGTGTTTACATCTGGAGGACTTAAATTGGAATATTTGGACATATGGACAACAGTGGTTTGTCCATGTTACGATTATAACAAAAATAATGTTGGTACGTTTGATCTTTTTTGACTACATTTTAGTCTCACCTTTATAGTCAAGAAAATTACATGCTGATGTAGTTGTATTTAGTATCAAATGAGATCCATGATGTCTTCTCTTCATTTACTGTAAAAAAATTAAATAAAATAACATGCTTGCTGCCTAAAAATGTTCAGTTGAATCAAAGAATCTTTCTAGTCAACTAAACTACGTAAAAATAAAAGAGTTTAACTTGGTGAAACTGAAACCAAATGTAGTATTTTGATTTAATCTGATAATTTTGGTTTTTTACAGCGTAGTCTTGGGAAAGAGGTAGTCAACGAACATTTTTCGTCCCCTATTTTTGTTAACAAAATTCACACAAACCAATCCCCAGAACTAATCAATATTTTGTTTACAAAAAGGTGCACAATTCAAAACCAATTTATATCCAAATTGCATCACAACCTGGAGGGCTACAATAACATCACCAATCAGCACTCAGTTTTGCTAATACAGCAGCATTATTAAAGGAAGACTAAAATTAAAATATTTGGTCAAAACATTTTTGTTAACTAAAAAAAAAAAATGAAATAAAGCTAAATAACACAAACAGCTGCTGAAAAGCTAACTGAAAAAAATGTAAAAATAAAAAGAATTTTCTGAATTAATAAGCAATCATTCACGTCAGTTAATACACAACCTGTTTCCTATGGTAACGGGTTCAAACTTTCTTCACTTAATATAAAATGGAGGCCTGTTTAACTACATCATTGATTTTTTTCATGAATAAAGTCTGTTTGTATTTTTCATAATTTGTACTTTACTTCATTTTTTAAATTGCATTTGTGTGGTTTTGAGTTAACGGTCTGTTTAAACAACTATTTCATTTTTATTACGGAGAGGTTTGCACAAGAGTTAAGGTAAGCTGTGCAAACACTGGCTAAACTTTGCTCTGGTCGGCACTGTCAACTCTGCTAGACTAGAATTATTAAAACGAAATGTATAAAAACTAAAGAGATGTCAATGTCAGGTAGCCGAATTTAAGCACACTATTTACCCACAACACTTAAATAATTAACTATATGCGACAAAACAAAACATAATTAGTTTTTTAACAATAATTCTATTTATGAATGACAGTTTTTTTCAATGGGTCAAATTAAAAATAAGAGACTGTTGAAATAAAAAAACAACTTTTATGCTATTCAGGAGCATTGTGCACACACTGACAGGTCAAATCTTCTTCTTCTCTATCAAGTTCAAATCAAACATGAATGCCAAAGCATTTTAGTTATGCATATAAAATAGCCTATGTAAAATATTAACAATATTAAATTAATAAATTATACAGCGAATGAGAAATAAATGAAAGAAAAAGGAATAAAAACAGACAATATTGCTAAAAATATATAATAATTACATGATTAAAACGTGTAGATTTAAATAAAGCGCTGTGGTGTACATATATTTTGCAGCCAGTTTAGACCAGTCATTTCGTCTTAAAGTAAAGTTTTTCGAGTCATTTAGCATCAAGAATGAATTATTAAATGTTGCTCTCGCAACTGTGCATGTGCAGTCAGCTGCAAAGCAAAGCAAAAGCCAAACGAAATGCCTACGATTAACGAAAGACAGCTTTGGAAAGCAAAAGCCGAATTCTAGACATTTTACAAAATTTAGAAACCGGCCAGACACATTTTTTAAGTGCCAAAAAGGTGCATCTCTGTGTGTCTGCAGAGCACAGAATGAATCGGATAAATGAGAGAGGATTTTCCACTACCTAATCGATGGCGGATGTTTGGTTATATTAGGCGAATACTAAATAGTGTGAAAGGATGATAATAATAGTAAAAAAAAAAAAAAGTTTTAGTAAATATACTTGCACGGCCATTAATATACCTGGTCTATGTAAAGTCTGTGTGGGAAGCACTGGATGTTAAATAAAAAAATACACTAATATTAATAAAACAAGCTAAAATAAACTGAAATTTACAGCAAACTTAAAAATAGCACTGAATTAAAAACTAATTTAAAAATGAAAAACTATCAGAAACATCTTACACTCAAAACTTTAATTAGCTGTTTGTTTAAACGACTTCTTTAAAATGAGCTAAAACAACACAAGTTGTCCCAAAAAACTCCAGAATTAACTGTTTTACGTTTAATCTATTTAAATTTATATAAACTATTAAGCCAACTTAATTCCTTCATGATGTCTCAACGCAAATACGTAGATCATGGAACCCAGCCTTTTATACAGTGTAGACATATTATAAACATTTTTAAACATCTGACACAAGACGTCTTATAGACATACTGTTATTGACATTTGTGTGTTGATGATTGAACGTTTGTGTTGATTTGTGTTGTCTGTTTTTGTTCAGTGGATGCATCATTGGTGACATTTATTCATTCATTTTCCTTCGGCCTAGTCCCTTTATTTATCAGAGGTCATCAAATTGGAATGAACCACCAACTTATCCAGCAAAAGTTTTATACATGCTCTTCCAGCCACAACCAAGTACCGGGAAACACCCATACACTCTCACATTCACACACATACAGTACACTACGGCCAATTTAGCTTATTCAATTCCCCTATAGCACATGTGTTTGGACTGTGGAGGAAACTGGAGCACCCAGAGGAAACCCACGCAAACACAGGGAGAACATGTAAACTCCACACAGAAATGCCAACTGGCCCAGCCAGGACTTGAACTAGTGACCTTCTTGCTGTGAGTCAACAATGCTAACCACTGAGCCACTATGACACCCATATTGTGGACAATAAAGTAAAAATACTACTCTTAAAAAATATATATTATATATATATAAATATATAAATATATATATATATATATATATATATATATATATATATAAATAAATATATATATATATAAATATATATATATATATATATATATATATATATATATATATATATAATTTATATATATATATATATATATATATATAAATTATATATATATCTATATATATATATATAAATTATATATATATATATAAATTATATATATATATATATATATATATATAAATTATATATAAATTATATATATATATATATATATATATATATAAATTATATATATATATATATATATATATATATATATATATATAAATTATATATATATATAAATTATATATATATATATATATATATATATATATATATATATATATATATATACATATACATATATATAGATATATACATATATATATATATATATATATATATATATATATATATATATATATATATATATATATATGAGCAATTCCATGAAAATGTCAACCTTGCCATGAAAAGAAAAATGTTTTCACCAAAATAGCGAAACCGTTTCTACATTTTTTTGCGCAGGCAAGTGTTTTACAGTAGTTTAAAAATACCTAAAAATGGCTCTGTCAATGTTTTCAAACTATTATATTTGATTTACCAAAGTCAAACAAATGGCAATTTCACATCCGTCACATCCATAACGAAAAAGTGTCACATCCATAACACAGCTTTTCCCTCAAAAATGCAAAAATGTCAAAATAAAATAAAATCAATCAGTTTTGTTCTATAAAGAGCCAACTCTTATCCTTTTGTTGAGCATTATTTATTTTGGGTTGTGCAGTTTAATTCACAGAATTTCTACGAAAAATATTGTATACTGTAAACTTGCAGACTTTTTTGTCACATCCATAACGCTTGTTTATTTTCCTCATTTAAAGTATAAAAAATGTTCACAGATTAAATTTTTTTGATCCCATAACTCTATGGTTAGTTGTTTTGGAAAATATAAACAGATGATTCAATATAATGTTAACGTATACTTTCTCTGCGAATTTATGTTTTGAATTTTTTCTGCAAATGTCACATCCATAACGCTGGAATCAGCCATATATATATCTTTCAGATGCAAACACAAACATCAAATAGACGTCTCCGCAATGCACATGTGCTGGGTTTTAATAAAACAGAATTAAATAACCACAAAAGTCAATAGCTGAAAGCTGAAGTTTCAAATTAGCAGTATGTTTATATAGACTTCTGATTGTGTTTTTATATTAGACAGGCACAAATACTCTTATCTGATTCAGCAAAATTATGGGGGAATGCTAAACTTGTCTATACGTGTCTGAAGAAAAAACAAACATGGCTGGGCAAGAATTTTTTAACTGTACTGACACATGTCACCATTTGACTTTGCAGCTTTACCCTCAAACATGATTTCCTATAGAGAATGTGTTGTTTTTTGGTGATTAGCACAAACCTGATGACGATGCATTGATTCTTAGGTCCCATAGCTAGACGTCCCAGCATGGACTGATAGGCTCGGTCCGCCACAGCGAATATATGCGGGGGTAAAGACTTCTTCTCATGGCACTTATAACGCTGGGATACCTGCACAGGAAATTTAAAACCAACTCAACTATTAATTTCAACGTGTTATTTTGAGTTCTCTTAACTTTTAGCTTCAGGGTCATACTCTTACCTCTTTTTCATAGATGGAAAGATATTTAAATGGATTGATAGCCACCAAGATGTCCCCTATATACGTCTGTAAATATGTCAAACATTTTTGTTAGTCTTCAGTTTCTCACTAATATAAATGAGATTCAGGCAGTGGTATTTAAACACAACTGTCACAGAGAACAGCAGATCATTGTTGTATAGTCTCTAAATAATAAACACAGCTGGTTTTATTTCAGGCTAGACACTAACTTCTTGAGGTAAAGTTGGTTTTGTACTCCCACATTCGTTCATGAACTTGTAACATGGTCTCTGTATTGTTTACCAGGCTAATTTTGAGATATTCAGTCTGAAATAGCATGTAAGTATGACTTCAATACAACATTAGCACTTTTTAATTGACTGTGAATGTTGTAACGTTATTTTGATAGCCATTTGCAGCTCATATGATTTTCATATACTTAAAATGTGTAGATAATACTTTTCTGAAATTATATTATTAATTAGAAAGCCTGCAAGAGCGAATATAAAACCAACTTCACATTATTTCAATGGCTGTTTTGTGAATTTCAAGTCTTTTTCGCCCTTCCACGGTCGTATTTTACTCACATAGATGAGGTTCTGTGTGAAACGTCCAGTCAAAACCTCCAGCAAACATTTCTCGTCCAGCTCAGACAGATTCGCCAGATCTTCAGGCAGGTTTTCCTCCATTATCTCTCTGTCTAATGATCTACGTGAACTTACAAACTTCAAATCTGACTGTCTTTCATTACAAATCAGCAGCTCGTGTTTATATCCACGCTCGGTCACTTTCATGCAGCGGTTTATTCCGTTGGTTCTGACGTGCACGCGCTCTCTCCTCTCTCGGTTTACTCAAGTTTTTTAGTAGTCTCTCTCTCTCTCTCTCTCTCTCTCTCTCTCTCTCTCTCTCTCTCTCTCTCTCTCCGCCCTCGGCTAATAAACACTATCGTTAACCCCTTGTTTGCGTCAGATTTAAAGTCATAGTTCACGCATATTTATTCCCGCTTCCAGCATAAAGGTTAAATATTTAGCAAACAGAAGAACTTAAAGTAACCTTATGTTGAAGCGCTAAGTTACGTGTCTTATGAAAGTGTGTGACAGCTCGAAAAAATGAGGAACTGAAACATCTGCAGCTCGGTGTTATTTTAAAATAAATGGAATAAATTTGAAGTAGAGTAAATTTAGAAAAGGTACAGTACGGCTTAGCTGAATTTAATTTAGAACAACCTTTATTTAATAATAATAATAATAATTGTTATTATTATTATTATTATTATTATTATTATTACTACTACTACTACTATATAATCTAAAACAAAAACAAAAAATCTAAACATACAAAAAAAACATATACACTCACCGGCCACTTTATTAGGTACACCTTACTAGGACCGGGTTGGACCCCCTTTTGCTTTCAGAACTGCCTTAATCCTTCTTGGCATAGATTCAAAAATATACTGGAAATATTCCTCAGAGATTTTGCTCCATATTGACATGATAGCATCACATAGTTCTGCAGATGTGTCGGCTGCACATCCGTGATGACAATCTCCTATTCCACTACATCCCAAAGGGGCTCTATTGGATTGAGCTCTGGTGACTGTGGAGGCCATTTGAGTACAGTGAGCTCATTGTCATGTTCAAGAAACCAGTCTGAGATGATTCACGCTTTATGACATGGTGTTTTATCCTGCTGGAAGTGGTCACTGTGGTCATAAAGGGATGGACATGGTCAGCAACAATACTCAGGTAGGCTGTGGCGTTGACAGGATGATTGGTACTAATGGGCACAAAGTGTGCCAAACAATACCCCCCTCAGCATTACAGCACCACCAGCAGCCTGAACTGTTGATACAAGGCAGGATGGATCCATGCTTTCATGATGTTGATGCCAAATTCTGACCCGACCATCTGATTGTGGCAGCAGAAATGGAGACTCATCAGAGCAGGAAACGTTTCTCCAATCTTCTATTGTCCAGTTTTGGTGAGCCTGTGTGAATTGTAGCTGCAGTTTCCTGTTGTTAGCTGACAGGAGCGGCACCCGGTGTGGTCCTTTGTTGCTGTAGGCCATCCGCCTCAAGGTTGGACGTGTTGTGTGTTCAGAGATGCTCTTCTGCAGACCTCGGTTGTAGCGAGTGCTTATTTGAGTTACTGTTGCCTTTCTATCAGCAGCTCTGGCATCAACAAGACATTTGCGCCCACAGAACTGCCGCTCGCTGGATATTTCCTCTTTGTCAGACCATTCTCTGTAAACCCTAGAGATGGTTGTGCGTGAAAATCCCAGTAGATCAGCAGTTTCTAAAATACACAGACTAGCCCGTCTGACACCAACAACCATGCTACATTCAGAGTCACTAAAATCCCATTTCTTCCCCATTCTGATGCTCGGTTTGAACTGCAGCAGATCATCTCGATCATGTCTACATGCCTAAATGAATTGAGTTGCTGCCATGTGATTGGCTGATTAGACATTTGTGTTAACCAGCAGTTGGAGAGGTGTACCTAATAAAGTGGCCGGTGACTGTACACACCCAGCAGGCACAGGATGTCAACATAAGGTCAGATTGACATTGTACCCCAATATCGCGGGGTTGTTGCATTTTGCTTAGAAAAGAAAATCGGGTTGACTTCAGAACACAAATCGCAACATCAACATCCAACCTAAAATAAACCAAATATCAACGTCATTTGTCGTCATTATTGGATGTCAAAATAATGTTGTCTTTAGACGCTGGCTAGACATTGAATTTTGGTCACGTGACGTCAAAACCTAAATGTAGCCTAATATTTTATTATTTGATCTTTTTAGAATAAAACTAACAATACAATTTTACTCCAATAAATCCAGTAAATCCAGTCAAATTAAATGTTCAAGTGTTTACTTACTATTGTTTTTTCCCCGTAACTGCATATCACTGAAATGTATAATTACTAAATAGCTACTAAACTAAAACAGCTTTACTGATATAAATAAGTACAAAGAATATTGTTTTGAAGTGAGTCTGAGCATAATCATGTGGACGTTCAGATTAAAGACACACACACACACACACACACACACACACACACACACACACACACACACACACACACACACAATAATCAGGTGAATAATCTGGATACAGTGTTCACTACAGGTTAATGATTCTTACATTTTTCCAGTATCTGTGACTGATGTGTTTTATGGAAACACGTCATCATATTCTCGATGATGTAATTGATCATGTGATGGAGAATTGACACCCGTCCCAGAGTAAATTACTGGAATTTACTGGAGTAATTTAGATGCTTCCTCCATGACCTAATTCATTTACAGTTGAAGTCAGAATGATTAGCCCCCCTGTTTATTTTTTCGCCAATTTCTGTTTAGCGGAGAGCAGATTTTTTTTCAACACATTTTTATACAATAGTTTTAATAACTCATCTCTAATAACTGATTTATTTTATCTTTGCCATGATGACAGTAAATAATATTAGACTAGATATTTTTCAAGACACTTCTATACAGCTTAAAGTGACATTTAAAGGCTTAACTAGGTTAATTAGGTTAACTAGGCAGGTTAATTAGGCAAGTTGTTGTATGCTGATGGTTTGTTCTGTAGACTATTGAAAAAAATATAGCTTAAAGGGGCTAATAATATTGCTCCTTTTTTTTTTTTTTTTTTTACTAAAAACTGCTTTTATTATTGCTAAAATAAAACAAATAGGACTTATTCCAAAAGAAAAAAAATATTATCAGACATACTGTGAAAATTTCCTTGCTCTGTTAAACATCATTTGGGAAATATTTAATAAAAGAAAGAAACTGCTGTGAAGTGGACCAGTCCCTCCTGCAGCAAAACAGCCCCACAACATGATGCTGCCGCCCCCATACTGCACAGTTGGGATGGTGTTCCTAGGCTTGTAAGCTTTCCCCTTTGTCCTCCAGATGTAACACTAGTCATTATTATACATTAGAGCACGGGACATGTCTCCAAACATTATTCTTTTTCCCAGTGTAATTTAGCTAACTGTAATCTGGCTTTGTTGTTGATTCTGGCTTGTTGATTTTCTCATGTTGTCACACAAGGAAGCAGTGTGTTTGAGGTTTTCCCTCAACACTATTCTACAGTTGTGCCTCCAATTAACTCAAATGTTGTCAATTAGCCAATCAGAAACTTCCAAAGCCTTGACCCCATCATCTGAGCTGTTTCAGAGGCAGAATAATCTTATTGCGTGTAAACTTGACATTCAAGAAAAAATAGAACAATTTCTCAACAAATATATCTCTCATTATTCTGCTAATAAGCAGAAACTACGTTGATAATCCAAACTTACCTAAAAGAGAAAAAGTTTAGTCACATCAACATCTGACTTCTTAAATAATTATGTGCCTTTTTATACGGTGGATGTAAACTTCTGGGTTTAACCTAAGATGTTCACGCTATGGTTGTTTATTCCACCAAAACGCCAGTAAAAACTTTAATTATCGCAAAACCAGACGGAGATTTCATTGCAACACACGGCAGGGTATGTTATTTATATTCTCATGGATTTTGTATAGGTGTTTGTCTGATTTGCATATAACACATTAACATATTTATACACATAGTTAGGCCTGTTTATAATCTTTAATGGTGCTGTCAAACGAATTATCGCAATTAAAAAAGAGTTTGCACACATGGATGTATTGAAGAAATGTTTATTACATGCTGACTTTTCTTCCGGTTTTCAGCCAGTTTCTTGAACTTTCCCCCTTTATGAGTAAAAACTTCTGGAGGTCTATAAAAGCTGTCCGGCATTTCTTATTTTGGCTGATTTAAATGAGCAATATCACACGAGTAGTAGTGTGATATGGCTGTATATCGGCACTGGTGGGAGGCGTGCAATGCTTAGTGCAACCACCAGTGCCGATATACAGCCATATCGCACTGCTACTCGTGTGATATTGCGTTTATACAACAGTTTGACTGCAAAATTGTGTATATAAAAACAAAATTAAACACGGAGAGTCTCAAAAACCCTTTTGTATGAGGAACTACTTTCTTCCGCATTGGATTCAAATCATAAGCTGACAGTTAAACAGCTGAGCAGGCATCTTTTGAAGATTCTAACGACACTTTAGATCTGTAGAGTCTGCTTGTTGCTGGCTGTATGTGGGCGGAGTAATACAAAAAGGGTAAAGAGGCTGTACAGGTGCTGATATTACCAAAGAGCTTAGAATGACTAAGAGGCGACACTCAATAGAACGTTCCATTGCAACAGCAGCGCTCAGTAACAGCCTTGGATTCCACCATTTTGGAGTGAAAGCGATCGGCCGTCCATTGGATCTCATTACTTTTGCGATGGCAAGCAGCTACTTTGTTTTTTATTTATCCATTTAAAAAGCATATTAAAGCTGAGATACAACCTAAAAGACGACAATACAACACTTATTATCACAATCATCAGCACTTTTAATAGTTTATTTCACAGACTTATAATTTGCTGTAGTTCTGTTGGAGTTTTCATTCCAAAATGGCCGCCGCGCCCTCTAGTGGCTGTTTACCAAATTACACTAGAGTGTCGCCTCTTGGTCATTCTCTAAGCTCTTTGATATTACTTAAATCAAATTCGAGAACCAGACAGAACTGTTCTATAAACAATTATAAACAACATAAAACAGAAATATTTTGATGTTATGATAGCGATTTATATGTAGAAGAACAACTTCCCACCCTCCATCTGAATTTCGCAGCTCATCAATAAGGTCATGGGAAAACAACCTCAGACAGCAAAATGGGCAGCTTCTGGAGGCTATAATAAATAATCCGATAGGTATTTTGAGCTGAAACTTTGCAGACACATTCTGGAGACACCAAAGTCTTCTCTTAAATCTTGTAAATAACGTATTAAAGCAGTGTAGAACAAAAAAGGAGAGATTTATTTGTTACATCATCAATGCATCATCTTAGTAAGTACATGTCAAATCTGCTGCGGTATAAAACAAACAGGAGGACTGTTTAATGATTAACAGAACATTACTGAACTCTTACAGTCAAACAACATTTCATAGACGACACATGGCCTACATCTAACAGTTTAACCCCTTGTTGAATGACTTTTCTAACGTGGCTGTAGTATAAATGGTACAAAAGCAGGAGGAGTGTATGTACAGAGAGACTAATGCTGTGAACAGACAGATCTACTTCAGCTCAATATCAGATGTCGGCACCGGCTTCCTCTCGGACTTCTTGCTTTTCCTATTAATGAAAAGAACAGCTTTAGATACACTGGATAATATTACATGGTAAAAGAGCTGTATTGCCACCATTTCCCATTTCAGTACTTACTTTTGGAGCACAAACATGACGACTGCAGCAATGACGGCACCGGCAAACACAAGCCCACCCAGAACCCCCACAATCAGCCCTGAGAGACACACACACACACACTTTATTTACAGCTCTGAAACATGTTGTGAGAACAGCAGTGGGTTAATGATGATGATGATGATGATGATGATGTCTAACCTGCATCAACAGTCTTCTCATCAGGGTTGGGCAGATCTGCAGCTCCCATCAGTCGGCCAGAGCGCGCTGTCGAAACACATGCAGATATTAAGACACACTGACCTCTGCTGGACAACAGAGGAACACACACTCTGCACACTCACTGGAAACAATCTGCACCCTTACGTTCAGAATGCTTCATCCTGTGTGATTTATGCGCATGTTTACACATCAGGGCCTCAACTTTGGTCCCCATTACTATTAATATTGTATGGCCTCTAAGGACTTCAGTATTTTAGTCAGACTGAAATTATATCATGCTGTCAAAATAATCATGTACACTCACCGGCCACTTTATTAGGTACACCTGTCTAACTGCTCGTTAACTAATCCGCCAATCACATGGCAGCAACTCAATGCATTTAGGCATGGTCAAGATGATCTGCGGCAGTTCAAAGCGAGCATCAGAATGGGGAAGAAAGGGGATTTAAGTGACTTTGAACACGGCATGACCAGACGGGCTGGTCTGAGTATTTCAGAAACTGCTGATCTACTGGGATTTTTATGCACAACCATCTCTAGGGTTCGAGCTGATAGAGAGGCAACAGTAACTCAAATAAGCACCCGTTACAACCGAGCTCTGCAGAAGAGCATCTCTGAACACACAACACGTCCAACCTTGAGGCGGATGGGCTACAGCAGCAGAAGACCACACCGGGTGCCACTCCTGTCAGCTAAGAACAGGAAACTGAGGCTACAATTCACACAGACTCACCAAAACTGGACAATAGAAGATTGGAGAAACGTTGCCTGCTCTGATGAGTTGATTTCTGCTTATCAGACATTCGGATGGTCGGGTCAGAATTTGCCGTTAACAACATAAAATCATGGATCCATCCTGCCTTAAATCAATGGTTCAAGCTTCTGCTGGTGGTGTAATGGTGTGGGGGAGATTTTCTTGGCACACTTTGGGCCGATTAGTACCAATTGAGCATCGTGTCGACACCACAGTCTACCTGAGTATTGTTGCTGATCATGTCCATCCCTTTATGAGCACAGTGTCTCCATCTTCTGATGGCTACTTCCAGCAGGATAACGCACCATGTCATAAAGCGTGAATCATCTCAGACTGGTTACTTGAACATGACAATGAGTTCACTGCACTCAAATGGCCTCCACAGTCATCAGTTCTCAATCCAATAGAGCAGCTTTGGGATGTGGTGAAACGGGAGATTGGCATCATGGATGTGCAGTCGACAAATCTGCAGCAACTGCGTGATGCTATCATGACAATATGGAGCAAAATCTCTGAGGAATATTTCCAGAACCTTGTTGAATCCATGCCATGAAGGATTAAGAGGCAGAACAGGGTCCAACCTGGTACTAGTAAGTACCTAAATAAGTGGCTGGTGAATGTATATCATCTTTCAATTATCATCTTATAGCAGTAATATCTGACATCCTCTTTTGACTTTATTTGTTTATTTAACATTTAAGAAATGACTCTTTATTAGATCCAGTTACTCGCATAATTTAATGTGGAACTAATCTGCTCACAACAGGAACAGGTCAGAACTTCAGCTCCAATTGTTGTATGTACACAGTGAATACATAAACTTAAAACTGGATAAGGTCCATGTGAACTGGAAGTTGCTGCAGACTTTTATTTCAGTGTGATGTTCAGTTACACGTGCACAGTAAGGAAACGCATTTCCCTGTACAATGTCCACAGTGAAGTCATGCACATAATATACACATCATACACGACACACACACACACACACACACACATACACACACATATATATATACATACAGAAATGACAGAAGTATAACTATGAAATGTGTGTGCATGTGTGTGTGTATGTATGTATGTATGTATGTATGTATGTGTGTGGGGGTGTGTGTGTGTGTGTGTGTGTACACACACACACACACACACACACACACACATACATACAGAGAAATGACAGAAGTATAACTATGAAATGTGTTTGTATATATATTATAAATATCTATGAATGTAAATATTATATAATACTGATTGTGGAGTAATGTAAACAGATGTAAACAATGTATAGTAGTTGTTTAAAATTGTGCTTATTATGCAAAAAGTGTCTAGTGCAATTGGCGTATGTGCAAACAACAGTATAACGGCCGGAGCAGATTGAGTGCAATTGCATGCATTTATAGTGCAAACTGGAATGAAGAATATAGTGTGCTACTGAGCAAGAAATGAAACCGTTTATGTCCACTGGTTATCCAGTTAAAAGTCTGATAGCTGATGGAGAGTTCTTGAGTCTGGCAGTCCTGCATCTCCTTCGCCCTGAGGGCAGGAGTCTGAATATTTTGTGTAGTGGGTGCGAGGGCTCTTTCAGGATGGAGGCAGCTCTCTTGTGGACTGATGTTTGATGAATTTCAAACGGAATATTGAGTAGGGGGGCGGGGTTTAGTTTAGTCTTTTTATTCTCATCGTTCACTCTAAGTGAGGGGTGTGGCTAATCATATTTCTACCAGTCTGTCAAAATGACATCATCAAAGAATTTCAGACATTCCAGAGTAGAAGGCCGTACTCTCACTAGGCACGCTTCACTTGAACCGTGCTGAAGCGCGGTTGTGCCCCCATCCCTCTTCCCTGATGGCCTGCACTCACACTGCATCTTCACTTTTGAGCCTTTCGAAGTCATGCTTACGTCACTGATGATGCGACTGTTTAACAGAAGAGAAGCGCTCTCGCTTAGCACAGTGGAGATTGCTTAAGTTATATCATTCATTTTCATTTTGGCTTAGTCCTTTTATTAATCTGGGGTCGCCACAGTGGAATGAACCGCCAACTTATCTAGCATATGTTTTACGCAGCAGATGCAACCCATCACTGGGAAGCATCCATACACACTCATTTACACTCATACACTACAGACAATTTAGCCTACCCACTTCACCTGTACCGCATGTTTTTGAACTTGTGATGGAAACCGGAGTAAACCCACGCGAATGCAGGGAGAACATGCAAACTCCACACAGAAACACCAACTGACCCAGCCGAGGCTCGAAACAACGACCTTCTTGCTGTGAGGCGACAGCACCACCTACTGCGCCAACATTATTAACTATTTATCACACAATTAACTAATTATTAACAATGTGAGCAACAAAAGTAGAAGCAAAGCTGATTAAAAAGCTGTAAAAAGAGTCTTGAACTGACCGAGACAGGTCTGCTGACATTCTTCTCGAGACTCGAATCGGTTGGCATTTCCTCTGCAGCCTCTGTATATGAACATGCGGCAGATCTTCTCCTCAGCGTTGTAATAATACATGGGAAATAAAGCGAAACAGGTTCCTTCATCCATCTCCATTGAGCAAATTGATGTTTCTGATGAACATGAAGGCAAGAGAGAAGATCTCAGTGTAAAGAGCAGTTTCAGGGTTATGGATGTGACGTTTACTGTAAAAACTTAAAATATAAATTCAAAGTTAAGGGATCAAAAAATATCAATCTGCTTTACATTGTGTTATGAACGTGACAGAATTAGGTTTTTATTAACATAATTTGTAGAAATTCTGTTAATTAAGGATCATATTGGCTCACTATAGAACAACAACAACAAATATATATATAAATTTAATATAATTTATATATATATATTGTTGGAAAAAAGGAATCTTTTTATTATTATTTTTGTCTCTTTATATATATATATATATATATATATATATATATATAATATATATATATATATATATATATATATATATATATATATATATATATATATATATATACACTCACCGGCCACTTTATTAGGTACACCTCTCCAACTACTTGTTAATGCACATGTCTAATCAGCCAATCACATGGCAGCAACTCAATGCATTTCGGCATGTAGAGATGGTCAAGATGATCTGCTGCAGTTCAAACCGAGCATTAGAATGGGAAGGAAAGGGGATTCAGTATGTTGGGATTCAGTATGTTGTCAGCATGGTTGTTGGTGCCAGACGGGCTGGTCTGAGTATTTCAGAAACTGCTGATCTACTGGGATTTTCACGCACAACCATCTCTAGGGTTTACAGAAAATGGTCCAAAAAAGTGAAAATGGTTCCATCGGCGCAATGCCTTGGTGATGCCAGAGGTCAGAGGAGAATGGCCAGATTGGTTCCAGCTGATAGAAAGGCAACAGTAACTCAAATAACCACTCGATATAACCGAGGTCTGCAGAAGAGCATCTCTGAACACACAACACGTCCAACCTTGAAGCAGATGGGCTACAGCAGCAGAAGACCACACCGGGTGCCGCTCCTGTCAGCTAAGAACAGGAAACTGAGGCTACAATTCACACAGCCTCACCAAAACTGGACAATAGAAGATTGGAGAAACGTTGCCTGCTCTGATGAGTCTTCATTTCTGCTGCCACATTCAGATGGTCGGGTCAGAATTTGGCATCAACAACATGAAAGCATGGATCCATCCTGCCTTGTATCAACAGTTCAGGCTGCTGGTGGTGATGTAACAACAGTGTACTCATCTTCTGATGGCTACTTCCAGCAGGATAACACACCATGTCATCTCAGACTGGTTTCTTGAACATGACAATGAGTTCACTGTACTTAAATGGCCTCCACAGTCACCAGAGCTGAATCCAATAGAGCACATTTGGGATGTGGTGGAACGGGAGATTGGCATCATGGATGTGCAGCCGACAAATCTGCAGCAACTGTGTGATGCTATCATGACAATATGGAGCAAAATCTCTGAGGAATATTTCCAGTATCTTGTTGAGTCTGTGCCATGAAGGATTAAGGCCGTTCTGAAGGCAAAAGGGGTCCAACCGGGTACTAGTAAGCTGTACCTAATAAAGTGGCCAGTGACTATATATATTCTGTATGTATTTTACAGAGACATTTTTGAGTATTTTTAAAGTGCTGTACAATACAAGCCTACACAAACAACTCTTTTAATTGCATTGTCGACATGGAATTGCTCTAAACCGAACACATGCTCTGTGTTTTACTGTGAGTTTTACCATCAGTGGGGTAAATCTGGAGGGCTTTAGGAGAGCATGCTTTCACACACTCTTTATCGCTGTCGAATCGGTTGCCGTTCCCGCCTGTTCCCTTAAAGTAGAAGGGCACACAGGAATCTGCTTGCAGATCATAGAAATATTTCTTAATCTTTTCTGTTCCCGTTCCTTCATCTTTTTGACCTGTGCATTTTGGGCCTGAGGAAAAACAGAAATGATTAATCATTAATATCTTGTCAAAAGTTGTCAAATATCTGGTCAAAGATAAAAAAAGCAATATTTATTTAAACAAAAGGTTAAAATAAGGATTTAAACTATTTAACTGGAGTGGTTTTCATAATTTTGGACATGCTTAAAGGTCGTGTGAAATTAAAAATAACGTTATTTAGATGTTAGCATCAGTAGTTTTAATATCTATAAGCTAGTGTGCTCCAGAACAATGACAACATTTGCGTTTAGAAGATATAAAACTGATATAAACACTAATATAAATGAATAATCGGAGTCACCTCATACTTCAGTTTCTCATCAAATCATCCAACCAATCAGATGCTCTCTAGTGTCTGACATGCCCCGCCCCCATCTCATTTGATGCACTTGAGCTTAACTACTCTCACAGGCAGAGCAGTGATACAACAAAACTCTATTGGCTGTTTTTTTTAAAGGGGGAGGGGCTAATATATGCCCTGCCCTACATCAAACACTGAATAAAAATGCACATTTCAAATCACTTCACAAGACCTGTTACATGACAAAAAATACTATAGTAATTTATATTAAATAGCATACTATAGTGATTTTGAGCTATACTATAGTAAAGTACTTAAATTAATCTGTTGTGGTGATACTGTAGTTGCTGGTTACCCAATAAACAAATACTCAATACTGAACTTTTCTTCAACTATAGGGTATGATATACTACAATGCACCACAGTTTACTGTAGTAAAACTAAGGTATACTACAATAGTTATTACAGATTATCATTCATTTTCCTTCAGCTTAATCCCTTTATTTATCAGGGGTAGCCACAGCGGAATGAACCGCCAACTTATCCAGCATATGTTTTACACAGCAGATGCCCTTCCAGCTGCAACCCATCACTGGGAATACAGTTTATCAGTTCACTATATAGTTAATACTACAGTGTGCTGTGGTGTTTATTAAAAAGTGATGTAAATGCTATAATATCCACAGTATTATATATTATAGGATAGTATGGTTAAAAAATACTAATATAAATATTTACTATAGTATTTGACATGAGGTTGGTTACATTTCCTGATCTCACAGTATGGCAAACTGTTGTAGTTAACAGGAAACATTATCTCAACTCTGGCTAATGTTCTAACAGCGTTCATGCTAAGTCAATAGAAGACAGTTTTACTGCTGGTTTCAGATTCAAAAGTCACATTTTAATAAAGTTTGCAGAATTATAAAACAGAATTCAAACAGATCCTTTCATTATTGTAATGTTCACAGAATAAAGAAGTTTAACTACATTAAGAAACGTTTGAAAAAAAGAGACTTTATTGACATTTTTATTAGACTGAAGTGGTACATTGTCTGGGTTGTTGTATAAATTACGGTACAAAAACCTGCTAATAAACTGCAAGTACTTCAAGTATTTAACAAATAATTATATATTAGGTCTTACACAATATATCGTTTTTAACTACTAAAACATTTCTCTTTAATAAACAGCCCTGATTTTTTTTTAATCAAAAAAAGTCGACAGAGCAGACATCAACATGCCATAATTCAATTCCTTATTGTAAAACAAACAGGAAACATCTGAGAATCACAAAATACTGAAATGAATATTTATTCATTCTCATCATGTTTTACAAAAGGAAACATGATTTCTTAGAAATTATTAGGCTAATTTCCTCCTGTATCAAAGTAACTTGGTGGATTTTAAGTGTAGAATTGGATCACAAACAACACTATTGTCTTAAAAGCATCTTTACACAGCCGTGTTTGTTCAGAATGGGGTTTATGCAGAAAGACTTTTAATTTTCAATAAACCAGCTCAAGTGCTTCCGGTAAACTGTCATGCCAAGACGTCAACGTCGTCTTTAAAATCAAGTTTCTTAAAAAATTCTATTCTCTTCACTGCCTGATTGATATTCGATATGAAGTGGGTCTCAGATCAGAAAAGAAGCAGTGAAATAAATCCCATTGTTCTGCGCCAAGTCTTTAAAATATGTAAATATATTGAACCACAGTATTTTTAATGGAGTTTCTAGGCTCACCTGCTGCTCCTATGCTTGCGTTTAAAATTGCATCACGTTTTACGCTTGAACGACTAAATGAATGCTTAAATCTATTTAACTAATTATATTTTATTGAAATTATATTAATGGTGGAAAAGTCACCAAATGAAAGTCATAATAGTCACATGAGCCGTTTAATGGTGGCTCCAAGGCGCTATGATGCAATAAACGGTTTTTGTAGCGGACGGTTTGCGTATACACACTATTTTTGAACAATTATGTCGCTTTCGGTTGGTTTCTGTACTGTGTAAAGATGCTTTCAGAACAATTTTGGAAAAACTACACTTGAAATGTCGACTACTATAAACACTTTCTGTGGAGGACTATATTATAACTCAGTCAAAACTCACCGGGTGATGAAGCCGAGACGCATCCAGAGCCCACGACGGCCAGCAGAAGGTACAGTGTTGATCTCCTCATGATAAATCTGGTCAGTTTGTCTCGTTAACCGCTTCTTCTGCTCAAACTGGCTCGAATATGTCCGGCCCGCGTCCTTTAGACCCTCTTATCAGCTCAGTTTTTATGATCAGGGTGTGTTTCTCTCACATTGAGGCCAGTTTCAGTCATAAAACATGACGGTCGTTCAACTGAACTGATCTAACTAACGTTAACGTTACTGTACTTTCTGTGAAACCTGCACACGACGGCAAATACAACTCAGAAATGATTCATCTGGATATGAAAATACATGGACAGTAAACAGGTGAAACTCAAAATTAAGTTAGTTATTAGCCCTCCTGTGAAATGTGGACTGTTTTGTCAATTTTTTCACAAGTCATCGTTTGTACGAGTGATTGAAGAATCTTTCACAGTAGCATTTCAGTTTCGTTTTAGTTTAACTGGAATAAAAGCTGTTTTTAAAATTTCTTAAAATCATTTCAGGGTGAATATTATCAGGCTTCTTAAAGGGATAGTTCCCCCAGAAATTTCTGTCATCATTCTCTCACACTCACACTCACACACACACACACACACACACACACACACACACACACACACACACACACACACACACACAAAGATATTTTGAAGAATGCTGAAATCCTGTAACTTTCAATAGGGAAAACAAATACTATGGAAGTAAACAATTACAGGTTTTCAGCATTATTTAAAATATCTTCTTTTGTGTTAAAAAAAATCTCAAAAAGGTTTATAACCACTTGAGTGTGAGTAAATAGTGAGTACATTTTCATTTTTGGGTGAACTATCCCTTTAAGGAATACTAGTATCTTGCAATCCACAGTATCTAGATATATATTATTAAACATGTTTGGATGTAACCCCATTTGTAATCTTTTTAACATTTTCATAAGTAACTGTAATTTAATTACAAATTTTTTCTCTCAATAACTGTAACAAATTACTGTTAATTATTGTAATTAAATTACGTAACGCCATTACATATAACTAGTTACTCCCCAACACTGCGCGTTAATGTGGAGACATGGTTATACATGTCAATCAAATTGGTGGGCGGGATAACCACACACCTACGTGAAGTTGCTCAGGGGCCTCAAAATGGGAGGAATTTTGATTCTATTTTAACGTCTGTATTCATTTATTCTATTATTTTCTTTTCGGCTTAGTCCCTTTATTAATCTGGGGTTGCCACGGCAGAACGAACCACCAACTTATCCAGCATATGTTTTACGCAGCGGATGCCCTTTCAGCCGCAGCCCATCACTGGGAAGCATCCACACACACACACACGCTACGGACAATTTAGCCTACCCAATTCACCTGTACCGCATGTCTTTGGGCTTGTGTGGGGAAACTGGAGCACCCGGAGGAAACCCACACGAACATGGGGAGAACATGCAAACTCCACAAAGAAACGGCAACTGACCCAGCCAAGGCTAGAACCAGTGACCTTCTTGCTGTGAGGCGATTGTGCTTCCCACAGCACCATTGTGACGCCACATAGGTTAAAATGTAATTTTAAAAAAAAACTGTACATTACACACAGGTATTCTATTAAAGTATTTATTAATGACTATATGAATGGCTTAATAATTAGCTGAAACTGCAGATTACCCTAGTATGGTATCTCGCTTGGGTATGGTGTAATATAGAGGTATGAGCAATCATGATCCCTCAGCGCAGTATTAGTCACGTCACTGTTGATATAATGAAGGAACGGTTCAACGCTCGTTTCACAACTGAAAGCAAAACAGAGAGCGACAGGGAGCTGAGTGTGGTGGAAAGAAAAAAAACAAACACTCTCCAAGGAGGATCTGTGAGTTTTAATGAGACACGGAGGAACAAGAGGCATTTTGATGATCCATAACAACAGATCTAGTAAACACCTGCTGCACACACACACACACACGCACGTACAATTCAGATTTATTTATTTATTTAAAGGGATAGTTCACCCTAAAATAAACATTTTGGTCTTTAATTTCTCTCCCTTCACAAAAGAAGATATTTTTACGAATGTTGGAAACTGGTAACCATCGACATCCACAGTAGGTAAAACAAATACTATTGAAGTCAATGGTTACCGGTTTCTGATATTTTGACGAATGTTGGAAACCAGTAACCATCAACATCCACAGTAGGAAAAACAAATACTATTGAAGTAAATGGTTACCGGTTCTGATATTTTGATGAATGTTGGAAACTGGTAACCATCGACTTGCACAGTAGGAAAAAAAAAATACTATTAAAGTCAATGTTTACTGGTTTCTGATATTTTGACGAATGTTGGAAACCAGTAACTATCGACATCCACAGTAGGAAAAACATATACTATTGAAGTCAATGGTTACTGGTTTCTGATATTTTGATAAATGTTAGAAACCGGTAACCATCAACCTCCACAGTAAGAAAAACAAATACTATAGAAGTAAATTTTGACAAATGTTGGAAATCGGCAACCATTGACTTCCACAGTAGGAAAAACAAATACTATGAAAGTCAATTGCTATCAGTTTTTAATATTTTGACGATTGTTAGAAACCGGTACCCATCGAAGAACTATTCCTTTAATCAGAGAACATTCATCCAGTATAAATATATTCTTAGAAAAGCAGCTGTATAAAAAAATAAATAGAAAAAGCATCTTAAATATACACTACCTGTCAAAAATGTTCTGTTTCACTACCACAACACATACAAGCAAGTCAAACCAACGCATTGTTGATATGACTAGTCATGTGGACTGTTAACCTAAATAGACTGGTTTAAAGCTTGTTGCATAAAATAGAAAGAGCCCTTGTAAACGGAGAGCAGCATTTTCGTCCTGATTTCTAGCCTTTAAAGTTCTGGAAGATCTCTGCCACCTCGATCCAGCTCCTGAAGCAGGCCAGCCCCTGATCCCGGATCTGCTTTCGGCCCTTGTCAGTGATGACCTGACCATTCTCCTTCACAATCACCAGCTTTGGGACGGCTGTGATGTTGTACCTCTTCTTCAGTTCACTGCGGAAACAGCAGAGAAACACAAACAGATCAAACTCACAACACACACACACACACACACACACATCAGATCAGAATTGACTGTTTAAAACACTTCAACGTGGGCAAAATCATTTGTATGGAAATAAATTATTAAACAATCACTAAATCTAATCCTTTTCATTTAAATTTTTTTTTTTCATAATTTGATTTACACCAAAGAATATAATAATATATAATCAACCTTATTCTTTTACATAAGTGGTGCAGCTGTTGGAAACTTACTGGCTTCCACTCTCATTTTCTCAATCCTTTTAAAGTGTTAAAAACAGCTGGTTATGCTGCTTGATGTTTAAACATGGGATTTATTTTTTTTAAAACTGGCATTTTATAACATTTTTATTTTTATGTACAGCCTCAACAAATAAACAAAACTAGTAACCATTGATTTCTACAGTAGGAAAAACAAATACTATTGAAGTCAATGGGTACTGGTTTCAGATATTTCAATGAATGTTGGAAAACAGTAACCACCACCTCCACAGTAGGAAAAACAAACCCTATGGAAGTCAATGGTTACCGGTTTCCGATATTTTGATGAATGTTAGAAACAGGGAACCATAGACTTCCACAGTAGGAAAAACAAATGCTAACAGACAGATATATTTTATAACAGTCATAATTTATCAAATATAATACTTTGTATTCCTCATCAATAAAAAATAATAATAATAATCTTTTGATCTAAAATAAATTTGAATGTTTTATCAAATTTAACCAGAATATATAAAATTAAATATATAAAAAAGAGAGACAAAATAGCTACAATATAATAACAAAACAAAATAACAGCTAAAAAATAAAAACGTAAAGTTACAATTAAAATCCAGAACTTTTTTCATTTTGATTATTTGTCAGCTGGCAGAAATATCATCAAGATGAAACTTAACACAGCATTTCTGCCATCAGACAAATTAACGATCAAAAATACAAGCAGATTATTGTCTTTCAATGAATACAAACTCATAAATACTGCATGACAAATAATAAACTATCAATCCAAAGGCTGCATAATATTCAGAATTCCCACACATTTAATCAACGGATTTATTGAATTTTTTGAGATTACTTTACATTAATTTAAATGCATAATGTTCACTATGTATGCTCTATAACCTGCAAATAAGCGTCCAAGAACTTTTCATTGCCTTTAAAAACACATCTCTTTATTTATTTTATTTATTTATTGATGTTGCCAGATTTCTATGATGAGTGGAAATACACAAACATTCAATGAAACTACACACACTGTCACTGACTATTTATAAACATAATCCTGTCAGTGTGTGTGTGTTAAACCTCTTAGCATGCACAGAGCTGTAATGAAAGGTTACTGTGTCACTGATGCTCAGGTTTTATTGGGGGTAAAGTTGGTTTTATATTCGCACATTTGAACTTTCCATAATAATATAATCTCAGAAAAGTTTTCTTTGCAAATTCTAAATATTGGATTAATATTAGCAGTCGTTGACTATCAAAGTACAACACTGTTTACAGTCAATGAAATAGTGCTAATGATGCTTTGATGTCATATTTACATGCATTTGCAGACCGAATATTCAGAGTAGAGAAGTAAACATTATAGAAACCGTCTCACAAGTTGTCAATGTACAAAAATGAACGAATATGCGAATATTAAATCAACTTTTCTTCAATTCAAGTTTTGCATGATGGTGAACTCACTGTTTGTATGGGTCTGTCCAGGGTAACGCCAGCCAGTCTCCGTGCATGTCGTGATAATACTCCACCATGTCCTCGGTGGATTTATCTGAGGATATGAAGACGATCTCGAACTGTGCTGGCGGTTCAGTCTCCTCCACCAGCTCCGTGTAAAAGTCGCAGAGCAGCGGAGTGAAGTCCCTGCAGGGCGGACACCAGCCGGCGGAGAAATACAGACCCACCACCTTATTGCGGAGCGCCTCCTCCGGCTCCACCAAATCCCCCTCTTTATTCACCAGCGTCCGGCCTGAAAACACCTCGACCATCGCTGGAGGCTCTCGGTTGCTTTTTACGTTCCCTAAGGTATCGTTTTGTGTCGTAAAAAGTTGTCTGAAGTACGTGTAAAGATTATCCTGAGATTCTTCTTCTGACCGCTTCTGGCTGAGGGGACGCGTATTTACAAACCGCTTCCTACTGTGGTGACGTCGGCTCATGAATATTAATTACTTAACGTTACATTCGACTTCTGATTTGATGACAGAGGCTGATTTAGACTAATGCTCATGAATAATAAATGAGTAAACGCTACAGTTGGCGGGAGAAAAGGTAATTGATATTTCTTTAATTTTAAGTTAATTAAATTTAAATACGCATAAAGAATTACATACTTGTTGCCATCTTGTAAAAATAAATAAATAGTATTAATAAATTACTAAACGGCTCCACCATATTTCTTCTTTATTCACCATCGTCCGGCCTGAAAACACCTCGACCATCGCTAGAGGCTCTCGACTGCTCTTTACGTTCCTTAAAGTATCGTTTTGTGTCGCAAAAAGTTGTCTGAAGATTATCCTGCGAAACATCTGACCACTTTTGGCTGAGGGGACACGTATTTACAAACCCCTACCTACAGTGGTGACGTCGGCTCATGAATATTAATAACCTAACGTTATGTTCGACTTCTGTTTGCTGACAGAGCTATTATTTGCTATTATTCTGTTTGCTATTATTCATGATTAACGCTCATGAATAATAATAATAAGAAGAAGAAAATATCCCCCACACCATTACACCACCATCACCAGCCTGAACAGTAGGTACTAGGCAGGATGGATCCATGCTTTCATGTTGTTGATGCTAAATTCTGACCCGACCATCCGAATGTGTCAGCAGAAATGTAGACTCAGAGCAGGCAACATTTCTCCAATCTTCTATTGTCCAGTTTTGGTGAGCCTGTGTGAATTGTAGCCTCAGTCTCCTGTTGTTAGCTGACAGGAGCGGCACCCGGTGTGCTCTTCTGCTGCTGTAGCCCATCCGCCTCAAGGTTGGCTGTGTTGTGTGTTCAGAGATGCTCTTCTGCAGATCTCGATAGTAACGAGTGCTTATCTGAGTTACTGTTGCCTTTCTATCAGCTGGAACCAGTCTGGCCATTCTCCTCTGACCTCTGGCATCAACAAGGCATTTGCGCCTACAGAACTGCCGCTCACTGGATGTTTTCTCTTTTTCAGACCATTCTCTGTAAACCCTAGAGATGGTAGTGTGTGAAAATTCCCAGTAGATCAGCAGTTTCTGAAATGCTCAGAGCAGCCCATCTGGCACCAACAACCATGCCACATTCAAAGTCACTCAAATCAGCTTTCTTCCCCATTCTGATGCTCGCTTTGAACTGCAGCAGATCGTCTTGACCATGTCTACATGCCTAAATGCATTGAGTTGCTGCCATGTGATTGACTGAATAGAAATTTGCGTTAACCAGCAGTCGGAGAGGTGTACCTAATAAAGTGGTCGGTGAGTGAATGTTGACACTCAAATCTGAATTATTATTCATTAGTGCAATCAAAGGCAGCAAATTAGCAAAAGATCCAGACACGCGTGTATAATTTCACATTAACTTTTTTAATCTTATAAGGATAGACTTACATAATAATTATAAAAATTACTTAATGAATTAACAGGTTTTAAAATGTGTTTATACTTAAATGAAAATAAAATGAACTATCTACATGTAAAAAAACAAACAAAAGAAGAAGAACAGATTCGGTCCAATAGAAGCCATTTATCATACGTGAAATAACATGAAACTATACATGTATCTGCAACAATCATCAAATTGCACTGCATTTTTCTCCATTCTTTTCTAGTCTTTTTCGTTTCGTTTTTATACAAAGTCATTAAATAGCAACAGCATCTTAAAGGGACCATACGTTCAATTCTCTCTACGCCGTGTGCAACTTTTTACTCTAATTCTACAAGGTTGAATTAGATATGTTAGTTCAGTCATGCACGCGCTTATAGATTCCGTCCCGATCAATCGCGTATAAGGCCTGTTTCTTCGTTAAATATGGCACTCTTCGTTAAAAAACGAATAAATCTCGTCCTGTAGCAGAACGGTGGTACTGTGTCAAAAAGTATATGATCCCTCAAATGCTGTTTAACACTGGCACCTGCCTTGGATTGGCACGACACACACAACACCAGTGCATTTTGTTCGTATAGAGCATAGCAGAAATAAAAAATACTTTCGTTTACTTTTTTTTTTCGTTTGTTTTTGTCATTTTTAACTTCGAAATGGATTCAAAACCAGAACCGGAGAACGGAAACGTCACGATTAGCAACACAATAAACAGAACCTTTCATTTAGGGCGGGAAAATAACAAACAAATGAACAAAACAAACAAAATAAGACGGGTACACATGCGTCACACTAACGTACGATAACAACTCTACTCATATCATGCAAAAAGAACGGTCTAGTTTTCGTCGTTGTCGTTTTTTTTTTTTAATCGCGTTAAATTTCCCACGTCGACCTGACATCAAAACACAGTACAATACTACAGTAGGTACATGTAAAAAATAAAGGCCAATCCCATGAAGATGTCTTTTCTGAGGGGAATCCGTTTGCATATTGACACGTCCGTCGTCCGTCTGTAGCTGCGGCGGGAATAAAAATAGCGACCTTTGCTTTCTCGGTGGATGGGAAACGTTGAACGGGAGTCCCGGGACGAGTAGCAAGTCGTCTGTATTAAGGTTTTAAGGTCAAAATAAGAAATGGAGATCACGAATATGCACTGCGCCGGGTGATTGTTACGAAAAGGCATCGCTAATGTCACATTTCACCCCAAAATTTGGTCATTTTTGTGAATATATTTTGTAGTTCTATACCCAGCAAGCTTTTTTTGTTTTTAAAAGATGTCTAACAGACGTCTAAACATAGTCGTCTTGGCTAAAACAAGGCTAAACTTGAGCTGTCAGTGAAAATCTAATAGACATCCTAGAATAGTCGCAAACTAGACGAGTCTTCAAATAAACAGAAGTTATTGTTTGCACATATAACGTCTGTGTAATCGACGACTAGTCCAGCTTTGGGCTGTTCTTAGACGTCTGTTAGATTTTCACTGACAGCCCAAGTTTAGCCTTGTTTAAGCCAAACGGTCTACATTTTGATGTCTATTAGACGTCTATTAAACACAAAATAGTTTGCTGGGTATTGTTTGTTTTTATTTTATGGTAGGCTGTACAATACTGTAATAGGCATTACTGTACATAAAGAATCCTTCATAGTAATGTGGGTTACGAGCGACATGTATTTATTGTTGTACTACAGTAAAAAGTGCTCAAATGTGAAGAAAATAATTGACAATATTTTCGTTAATTTCAAAAACGCCTATTTAAATACAACAGATTTAGCTTCATGCCGATTACATGAACTAAATTAAAGTTGACGTTGCGTTACATTAAATCCTTGCAAGGTGTCTGGAAGACATACGAGTGTGTGTGTTTGTAAAATGCTGCATTCTAGTAGATTTTTACGTTAGAGAATGAGGAAAACGTGCTCAATGTCTGGAAAATAATACACAGAATATTTTCAAATATGTCAAAAACAACGATTTCGATGTTCGTAGGTTTAATCCGATAACGTGGACAAGATTACGCTGCGTTACATTAAAGTATTTGCTTTTTTCCAAGGTTTCTGCATTTGAAAATGTGTATTGTAAAAATGCTGCATTACTGCAAATTTCAGAAAAATAATAAGCAGAATAGTTTTGTTAATGTCCAAAAATAATGTTAACAGAAAGATTGAGCTATATGTCAATTGTGAAGTAGATTGTAGGTTTCTGAATGAGCTATGAATGTGTGTATATTTGTAAAATGCTGCGTTACAGTAGATTTTTATGATGGGGAATGAGGAAAACGTGCTCAAATGTGACTAAAATAATTGACAATACTTTTATCAATGTCAAATTTCACTATTTAAATTTTTATAACAAAGATTTAGCTTTATGCCGATTACGTGAACTAAATTAAAGTTGACGTTGCATTACATTAAATCTTCTTCGCAAGGTTTCTGGATGAGACATGAGTGTGTGTGTGTGTTTGTAAAATGCATTTTTACTTTAGAGAATGAGTGAAAATGTGCTCAAAATGTCAAGAAAATAATTGACAATATTTTTGTTCATGTCAAAAAGAATTATTTCAATGTTTTTAGCTTAATGCTGATAACGTGGACAAGATTACGCTGCGATACATTAAAGTATTTGCTTTTTTCCAAGGTTTCTGGATGAGTTATGAAAATGTGTATTGTAAAAATGCTGCATTACTGCATATTTCAGGAAAATAATAAACAGAATAGTGTTATTAATGTCCAAAATGATGATTTAAATATATAAAACAGAAAGATTGAGCTATTTGCTGAAGATTGTAGGTTTGTGGATGAGATATGAATGTGTGTTTGAGAAATGCTGCATTACAGTAGAGTTTTACCTTAAAGAATGAGGAAAATGTGCTCAAACGCCAAGAAAAGAGTTGACAATACCTTCGTCAATGTCAAAAATGACTATAACTAATATTTATAACTAATATTTAGCTTCCTGCCTATTAAGAGAACTAAATTAAAGTTGACGTTGCGTTACATTAAATCTTCTTTGCAAGGTTTCTGGATGAGACATGAGTGTGTGTTTGTAAAATGCTGCATTATAGTAGATTTTTACATTAAAGAATAAGGAAAACAAATTGACAATAAATATTTTTTATGTCAGAAATGACTATTTAAATATTTATAGCTAATATTTAGCTTTAAGCCGATTATGTGGACTAAATTAAAGTTGACGCTGCATTACATTAAATGTTTTTTTCAAACTCACACACAGAATACTTTCGTTAATGTCAAAAACGTCGATTTAATTATTTTTAGCTTAATGCCGATAGCGTGGACAAGATTACGCTGCATTACGTGAAAGTATTTGCTTTTTTCCTAGGTTTCTGAATGAGATATGAAGATCGGAAAAATGCTGCATTACTGCAAATTTCAGGAAAATAATAAACAGAATAGTTTCATTATCGTCAAAAATGATGATTTAAATATAAAGATTAGAAAGATTGAGCTATTTGCTGATCATAAAGAAGGGTTTTTGGATGAAATATGAAGTATTTTAAAAATGCTGCGATGGAGAATGAGTCAAACGTATTTAAATGTCAAAAAAATAATTGACAGTATTTTCCTTAATGCCAAAAACAAGGACTATTAATATTTAACAGAAAGTGTGTGGACATTACACTAAAGCTTTTTGGCATTCGATAATTAATCACGCCATTTGTATGTAAGCATTAATATCTTGTAGCCATTTTTTTAGATAATGAACACAGTCAAACCCCTCATTCTCATTACTCCTGTAAGAAATGTACAGTTTTGTTGCCAGAATGAATCTTTTTTTAATGCATGTCATGTGGAAAATCTGAATTAGTTTATTTATTCTTACAGTGAGGTATTACTATTTGCAAAATAATTAGATTTTGGGGTGAAATATGATTTGTGCGTCTGGCGAACGACAGCTTCATGACACTTGAGAATGTGTGTGTGTGTGTGTGTGTGTGTGTATAAGTGTGTGAAACGTTAAAACAGAAACGAACGCGTAATGCAAACACATGCAGCTGCAGGGCCTTCACACAGGGTCTAATGGGGACACACAAACCTTCAGACAAAACACACACACACACAAAGATAAAAAGAAAAGTCAGTAATAATAATCGAGGCACAAATGTTTTAGGCTCGCAGAGAGGCAAAGCGACAGAGAAATCTCCCCAAGGCTGATCTAAAGAAAAACAACGGGTGCAAAACTAAACTCCTGAATACTCGTCTTTCTTATTGCGTCGGCGCTTTTATAACCGGTGTGTGTGTGATTGAACACTTTGTGCGATTCGTTTTGTGTAACATCACTGAATACTTGCCAGGGTGCGATATTCGAGGCAAAATCTTGAGTTAAAACACTATAAACCCATTATCTACACCATAATACGCTAGAAAATGCACTTTTAGTAGCCCGTTGGCTAAGATTTAATCGCAAAAATGTTAGTAAAGGGGATAGTTCACCCCAAAATGGAATATCTTGTCTTTGTTTACTTATTTTGATGGTTCAAAGCTGAACACAAAAGAAGATACTTTGAAGAAGGCAGAAAACCGGTAACCATTGACTTCCATAGTGGAGGTCAATGGTTACAGGCTTTCAGCTTTCTTTAATATATATTCTTTAGTGATCAACAGAAGAAAAAAATAAATAAAATTAACCACTTGAGGGCGAGTAAATAGTGAGTAAATTGACATTTTTGCGTGAACTAACCCTTTAAATTGCTAAAAAACAAGTTAGGGGAGCACAAAGGACAACAAAAAACCCTAAATTTAGTGCTTGAAATAATGAAGGCTGCTTTAGCGTTTCTCGTGGTGGTGATACATGTACATATATATAGATATATTGATATAAAATAAAAGTAGAAAACAAAAATACATTAAAAAAATGGGGTTTGACACGACGTCATTGACGGCGGAGCTGGTGTGCGCCAGAAGACGGAGGGATTCACCAAAAACAGTAAAGCACATGAACGTTTTCCTGCCCTCCTCCTCCTGGCACTTTAAAACACACACACACACTCTCAGCTCGCCTTTTTTCATGGACCCTCATGTGCTCCTAAGGTTTGCTTCATTTCGTCCTCAGGACCGCAAACACTAGCTTGGATATCATTTGGGAAGCTGTAACAGTCCGACTGATGAACGAGTCACCAACACGACTCTGCGTGCGCAAGCATGTGTGTGTGTGTGATAACGGAAAGCAATGGGAAATGCTGAAGACGAACCTCTGAAATATGTAGCGATGTGTATGTCGGGGGATGCGTGATGTCCGTTCATCCTACAACGATAAGAGACACTTGACTAGCGGTAATCCAGCGAAACATCCACCGTTCCGTTCCCAAAAAAGATGTTACGAGAAATGTTTGAGAGAACTTTTGGCAAAAAACGTTTGTGTGGATCACATGATTACTCGAACACTCCCTCTCCTTGTTTTTTTCCCCGCTGCCTACGATGTTTTGACCAGATCATAGACGTAAATGTGAAAGTCGTCATCGAACTTGATGAAGTAGACGGAGGGTTTGGCCTCCACCTGATGGATGACCATGCCAGTTCGTTTAGAGCCGTCCTCTTTGGCGTATTCCACCTGCTTGCCCACCAGGCTGTCCACCACCTCTCCGGGCTCTCGCTCTGCTGGGGGAGAGTCGTCTGGAACACACACACACACACACACACACACACACACAGCGCTCTTGAACAGGGTATATACATATGTACAGATAAAAAATCAAAGCCAACAATATTGATGTTGCTAGCTCATATTGCTAGTTTTGGGGTAAATAATTAATCTGTGCATGTCATTAAAAAAGCATTAGTTTGCCCTTGTAATCTTTAATTAAGATCTGAAAATGCACTTCCTGTTTGTTTTCAGTTAAATCCTATGATTACGTCTGTGTGAGCACTCTTAAGCCCCGGTTAGATCACATGAATTTGTTGTGATTTCCTTGACGTAGGGTGCTGTGGGGATTCGTAAACGTCAAAAGGGTGTCGTAATACAAGGTTCAATTGTTTCTTCTTATGTAATGTGGCGTAGTTCACGACAACCGATACCATGCCTGCGACGCCTCATGACTAGGGAAGGTACCGAAACTTGGTACTTTATCGGTGCTACATTTAAGTATGGATAAGCTCTGAAGTTACTGGTTCTGCTATCGGTACTGGAGAACTATTGCTGAATAAACACTACTTACAGTAGCATAATAAACTGACCAACCATTTTCAATTTGCGATATTTTATTCATCTGCAGAATCATATTAGTCATGCGGCAATCTCGCATGAGAAATGCTCGAGTTATTTATTTATTTATTGCCACATGAGCAACTTATGGCTATTTCATGGCAAGATGGACATGAGCAATTCCATGCAAATGTCAACCTTGCCATAAAAAAATCATTTAGTTTTCACCAAAATAGAGAAACAGTTTCTACATTTTTTGTGTTAGCAAGTATTTTACACTACTTTAAATAAATACACTACTTTTAATACTCATAAATGTATCTGTCAGTATTTTAAACTATTATATTTAATTTGCCAAAATCACACAAGTGGCAATTTCACAGCTGTCACATCCATAACGGAAAAAGTGTCACATCCATAACGGCACTTTTTCCTCATAAATGCAAAAATGTAAAATAAAATAAAATCAATAATTTTAATTCTATAGTGAGCCGACTCATACCTGTTTGATTAGCATTGTTTCTTTTGGAGTGTGCAGTTTAACTGACTGAATTTCTACACAGTCTGTTGTAGACTGTAAATTCGCAAACTTTTGTTGTCACATCCATAACGCATGTTTATTTTCCTCATTTAAAATATAAAACACGTTTACAAATTGATATTTTTCTGACCCTATAACTCTGTGGTGAGTTGTTTTGGAAAATATAAACAGATGTTTCAATATAATGTTACCATATGTTTTCTGAGTTTTTACTGCAAATGTCACATCCATAACGCTGGAATTGCTCACATACATAAAAAAATTACATGCTAAAAACAAATTCGTATTACAATAAAAAGTTCATTCATTCATTCATTCATTTTTTTTGTCGGCTTAGTCCCTTTATTAATTCAAGGTCGCCACAGCGGAATGAACCCCCAACTTATCCAGCAAGTTTTTTTTCGCAGCCGATGCCCTTCCAGCCACAACCCATCTCTGGGAAACATTCACACACACACTCATACACTACGGACAATTTAGCCCACCCAATTCACATGTACCGCATGTCTTTGGACTGTGGGGAAACCGGAGCACCCGGAGGGAGAACATGCAAACTCCACACAGAAACACCAACTGAGCCGAGGTTCGAACCAGCGACCTTCTTGCTGTGAGGCGACAGCAATATGTAAAATATAAATAAATAAAATTCACATAAAAATATATATTCAAAGTTAAATATGATTTTTCAGTTCAATGTTTGATAAATAATTTAAGATTCTTCCTGGTCGTACCTTTTTAAAAAGGTCCAACAAAGTGCTCTCCTTATAAAAATGGTGTACATTTGTTGGATAGTAAGAGCAGCCTGACAGCAATTACATTTAGGTGGGTCTTCGTTATTGAGTAGATACGAATGAGTCAACCTGGAATGTCCAATTCGACATCTAGTATAGACGGTTTGATCATGCCTGGTCTCAAAATTATAATTGTCTAATTCTCTTTCATTTATTTTCGGGTTAATTTCATGTCAAAAGATGCATTAAAATTAAGATACAAATTAATAAATTAATTTTTTTCAAAAATATTATTTTTTTCAAGAAAAATATACAAATTATATTTTAGTTTGTGCCCATCCACTACTCAACTATACGGGTGGATGATTTGTTTTGTTTAATGGAAAGTAAGGATTTACTGAATGCTTCACTGTGACTGTTGTCACAGTGAAGCTGTGTATATGTTTGCACATTTTTTCATTATGTCATTATTTTAAAGATTTTGTCTTGAACATTTTAGTTTTCCTAGTTGCTGATTAGCTTTAATTTTCTCTGTCTCACTCATGGAAGTTCAGGCGAGGCAGTGTTTAATAAGCAGGAACATATACATTTAGATTTCAGATAAAATATCTAAATATTAAAAAGCAATTGTACGTTTGATCCTATCCATGTTGTAATGAATGTCCTTATTATAGCCTAGTTATCACCAAGCATCAGTGTTTAATGAGATTGAAATAAGATTAAAAAACAAACAAACATTGAAATTAGGAAAAGAAATATTGTTCTAGCAACACTTGTGACTGCTTTGGGAAATATCGCTCATTGTTGACGTCACGGGATGACTGATCATGAAGGAACGTGGAGTCTGACACATTTATTACCCTCAAGTCAAGATTTCAATCAAAACAAAATACACATAATCTGACAGTGACTTTTGTGATCTGACCGGGGCTTAAGTCATAAAATGTTTTGTGAATATGAGCACAGATTTTGCAGTGTGTCAGCACAGACGAACACACTCACTGGAGTCCGGCATGATCCTCAGATCTCCGTCTTTATAGTCGTCCAGCAGCTGGTACATGTAGAGCACCGGGTCTTTCTCATACGTGATGTAGAACCATGTGTTCATGATGGGCGCTCGGGCCAGAACCATCCCTCTCCACTCGTTCTTGGTGCCGTCCTCCGTCTCGAACATGTGCTCCACTGCTTTGCCAATCATAGTGTCGGCCAGATGAGCGTCGCTGATGCGCGTCGAAGCTGAAACACCGAAGACAAAACAATGAGCAGCAGAGACAGGAGTTTTAGCCAAGTTTCCATCCACCTATATTCATCGGCTTAGTCCCTTTATTCATCTGGGGTCACCACAGTGGAATGAACCGCCAACTATTCCAGCATATGTTTTACACAGCGGACGCCCTTCCAGCTGCAACCCAGTACTGGGAAACACCCATACACTACGGCCAATTAAGCTTACCCAATTCCCCTAAAGCACATGTGTTTGGACTGTGGGGGAAACCGGAGCATCTGGAGCCAACAAAGGGAGAACATGCAAACTCCGCACAGAAATGCCAACTGACCCAGCCTGGACTCGAACCAGCAACGCACGAATACTATCAGCTTTTATCCTGCGCTCAGTGACCCGAATGATGTACCTAGTCTGTCTGGCAGGACCTCCAGGCCTTGCACCCGCTCATCCTTGTGCAGCTCCAGGCCGTAGACGCAGTCGAAGCCGTCGTATTTGATCAGGTAGAGCGAGGGGTTCACGGGCACCTGGTCTAAAACGGTGCCCTTCCACTGGGACGCAGCGCCGCTGCCCTCCTTCCAGATGTGCTGGATCCGACAGCCCACAATGTTCCTCCTGGGCTGAGCCACGGCTTTAGTGGGGCCTACGCTGGTTTTGTGTTTCCTGACAGAAGATCAGAGCAGACACGAATCAGCATTTTACATTAGACGAGACTAGATTAGACAAATGTATCGTCATCACACATGTATAAGTTATAGCAGGGTTCATTCACTAATTTTTACTACTTAAACTCCAAGAGTTTTCCAGAACTTTTAAGTACATTTTCATGACGTAATGTTTCATGTAATGTCTACACATACAGGGTAAATAATAATAAAAACAATGACGTTCAAATTTATTACAGCATATCAAAGAACACGCAACAATCTATTTTGTTTGAGTTTGCTTTTATATCTATGTAAAATTGATTTTGACAATGCTGACGCAGCACTAACAATGTGAGAGCAAGTTTTAGGCCAAGGACAGCATAGAAGTAAATACAACTGACCTATAGTCAAGTTAGGGCTGCACAAAATATAATTTCAGCATTGATATTGCAATGTGTGCATCCGTAAAAGTCACATCACAGGAAATGCAATGTTGAGATTATAGTTTGATACAGAGTTTAATCATAATGGAGTAAACGTTTATCATCTGCATGCATTTTTAGAGAGATAGTTCACCCTAAAATGACTTAGCATCTTCATTACACCCTTCACTTATTTCAAACATTATGAGTTTTTTTTTTTAATGAACATAAAAATAATATAATTGAATAACTTTTATAGTATTGAAACAAGTGAAGTGTGAGTAAATAGTGAGTATATTTTAATCTTTGAGTGAACTGTTCCCTTAAGGCAGGGGTGGGGAACATCCGGTCTCCGGGACGTATGCCAATTCAACATTTCAACATCATCAATTTAATTCAACATCACCCCTCAGGAAAAAAAAATAGATACATTTCTGTTATAGAAAGTGACAGTTGTACACATTTGTTGCTCTGCAAAGCTTAGTTTCACATGAAAATGACTAAAAGCATGTGCTGTGATTTAATGTTTGCAGCACGGGATGTGCATCATTCATTGATGTATGTTTGAGTCATTCATGTTTTTAATAGCGGGTTCTGTCATGCTTCTGAACACACACAGAGAAACAGTGGTTTCTCTGTGTGTGTTCAGAACACAGTGTATAAATCAGAACCAGTGAGCAGTGGAATAATAATAAATATTAAAGTGATAATAAGTAATAAAAATACTGTGTTAACTTGCAATAAAATTATTGTCAGCCTTAATTAATTAATTCGATAACATAATAATAATGCATCAACTAGCCCATAACTAGGGCCAGGCAGAATCTGCAGACATTTGTTGCTATTTCTGCATAGAATTTTGTAAAAAATCTGCGATTTATGCGGAGTGGTTTTGGGAGTATCGTAACTTAATATATGAAATTAAAAAAAAACTTTTATTTAATGTGTACAATGCAAATCCAACAAGATCCTCTTATTTGCTAAACAAAGCAAGTCTCTCATATAATATATAAATTAAAAGATAGAAAATAATACTTTACAAACTATATTGCAAATAAATCATGTGAACATTTTTGAAATTAGTCAATAATATTACTGAAATAAGATAAAAAAATAAAATAAATAAAAATTTACACACATTTACAGAAGAAAATAAAGAGACTCAATGATGGGCTAAAAATCTGTGAATTTTCCCATAACTTGCCTAATAATATACTATAATATAATATAGTATAATTTAATATAATGTAATATAGTATTATATATATATATATATATATATATATATATATATATATATATATATATATATATATATATATATATATAAATAAATAAATATATATATATAAATAAATATATATATATATATAAATAAATATATATATATAAATAAATATATATATATATATATATAAATAAATATATATATATAAATAAATATATATATATATAAATAAATATATATATATAAATAAATATATATATATATAAATAAATATATATATATAAATAAATATATATATATATATATATATATATATATATATATATATATATACATACATACATACATATATATATATTTAATATAGTATAATATTAATTAACATAATATAGTATAATATAATATAAAATAATATTGTATAATATAATACAATATAATATAATATAATATAATATAATATAATATAATATTCGTTCGTTTTCTTGTCGGCTTAGTCCTTTTATTAATCCGGGGTCGCCACAGCGAAATGAACCGCCAACTTATCCAGCATGTTTTTACGCAGCGGATGCCCTTCTAGCCGCAACCCATCTCTGGAAAACATCCACACACTATCACACTCATATAATTTACTGTATGTACTGTAAACTACAGACTATTTAGCCTACCCAATTCACCTGTAGCACCCGGAGGAAACCCACGCGAACGCAGGGAGAACATGCAAACTCCACACAGAAACACCAACTGAGCCGAGTTTCTAACCAGCAACCTTCTTGCTGTGAGGCGACAGCACTACCTACTGCGCCACTGCATCGCCATAGTATAATATAATATAGAAAAATATAATATGGTATAGTATAATATAATATAATATAATGAGACTTACTTATGAGAGTTCTTTTTCTTCATCATATTTGCAGAGACACCAGGATGCCCTTCAATCACAGAGAGCACAAATATTAATCACAGATGCGAGATGATGATGATGATCCTGAATCAACGCTCCAGAGAGGCTCTGACCTGCATCAGCTCTGGGTCTCTGGGCCGCGTTCTTCCCGAATGGGGTCTTCATTCATCTGTGTGTGCAGGAGCAGCCCGGCTGCCACACTAGGGGGAAAATCTCCTCTGCTCTTCTCGATCGACCAAAGAGCTTCCAGGGGGAAAGAAGAAAGCTAAACCTAAAGGGGGAAATCAAAGAAAAGAAAAATCGCCGGCATGTAATGTGGTCCCCGATGCCCGTCTGACGCTCGGGGGTGTTCAGGACGGGTCGTGCCAGCCCACTTAGGGCCCGCGCAGACGGTACTGATCCAGACCTGCTTCCGAAGGGCTTCAGCAACCTAAAAAACAGAAATTAAAGAACATCGGAAATTATGAGCTGAACAATCTCCCAATCAAATCCAACCTGGTTAAAGGTGCCATATAGTAAAAATCTGGGCAAACCTAGGCACAGTTGAATTATAAGAGATCCGTATATGGAAATGGCCATACCGTAACATCATAGGCTCAAACACCATTGTTTCCTGGTTCTCATGTAAATCCCACGAGTGTGAAACCCCAGTGAAAAACAGGCCTATCACAACAAAATAGACTGTTGCGTTGCACATGGGACTGTTAATTAGCACGCCCTCTGCATACCATGTTCTACGTCAGCTGGACCAGCCGAGTCATCAGTAGCTAAATCTAAATATTCAATATAATATATATATATATAACATAATATAGTATAATATAATATAGTATAATATAGTATAATATAATATAGTATAATATAATATAATACAGTATAATATAATATAGTATAATATAATATAATATAGTATAATGTAATATAGTATAATATAATATAGTATAATATAATATAGTATAATATAGTATAATATAATATAGTATAATATAGTATAATATAATATAGTATAATATAGTATAATATAATATAGTATAATATAATATAGTATAATATAATATAGTATAATATAATATAATATAGTATAATATAATATAGTATAATATAATATAGTATAATATAGTATAATATAATATAGTATAATATAATATAATACAGTATAATATAATATAGTATAATATAATATAATATAGTATAATGTAATATAGTATAATATAATATAGTATAATATAATATAGTATAATATAATATAGTATAATATAGTATAATGTAATATAGTATAATGTAATATAGTATAATATAGTATAATATAATATAGTATAATATAATATAGTACAATATAATATAGTATAATATAATATAGTATAATATAATATAATACAGTATAATATAATATAGTATAATATAATATAATATAGTATAATGTAATATAGTATAATATAATATAGTATAATATAATATAGTATAATATAGTATAATATAATATAGTATAATATAGTATAATATAATATAGTATAATATAGTATAATATAATATAGTATAATATAATATAGTATAATATAATATAGTATAATATAATATAATATAGTATAATATAATATAGTATAATATAATATAGTATAATATAGTATAATATAATATAGTATAATATAATATAATACAGTATAATATAATATAGTATAATATAATATAATATAGTATAATGTAATATAGTATAATATAATATAGTATAATATAATATAGTATAATATAATATAGTATAATATAGTATAATGTAATATAGTATAATGTAATATAGTATAATATAGTATAATATAATATAGTATAATATAATATAGTACAATATAATATAGTATAATATAATATAATACAGTATAATATAATATAGTATAATATAATATAGTATAATGTAATATAGTATAATATAATATAGTATAATATAATATAGTATAATATAGTATAATATAATATAGTATAATGTAATATAGTATAATATAATATAGTATAATATAATATAGTATAATATAATATAGTATAATATAATATAATATAGTATAATATAATATAATATAGTATAATATAATATAGTATAATATAATATAGTATAATATAGTATAATATAATATAGTATAATATAATATAATACAGTATAATATAATATAGTATAATATAATATAATATAGTATAATGTAATATAGTATAATATAATATAGTATAATATAATATAGTATAATATAATATAGTATAATATAGTATAATGTAATATAGTATAATGTAATATAGTATAATATAGTATAATATAATATAGTATAATATAATATAGTACAATATAATATAGTATAATATAATATAGTATAATATAATATAATACAGTATAATATAATATAGTATAATATAATATAATATAGTATAATGTAATATAGTATAATATAATATAGTATAATATAATATAGTATAATATAGTATAATATAATATAGTATAATGTAATATAGTATAATATAATATAGTATAATATAGTATAATATAATATAGTATAATATAATATAATATAGTATAATATAATATAGTATAATATAATATAGTATAATATAGTATAATATAATATAGTATAATATAATATAATACAGTATAATATAATATAGTATAATATAATATAATATAGTATAATGTAATAAAGTATAATATAATATAGTATAATATAATATAGTATAATATAATATAGTATAATATAGTATAATGTAATATAGTATAATGTAATATAGTATAATATAGTATAATATAATATAGTATAATATAATATAGTACAATATAATATAGTATAATATAATATAATATAGTATAATATAATATAGTATAATATAATATAATATAGTATAATATAATATAGTATAATATAATATAGTAAAATATAATATAATATAGTATAATATAATATAGTATAATATAATATAATATAGTATAATATAATATAGTATAATATAATATAGTATAGTATAATATAATATAATATAGTATAATATAATATAATATAATATAGTATAATATAATATAGTATAATATAATATAATATAGTATAATATAATATAATATAGTATAATATAATATAATATAATATAGTATAATATAATATAATATAATATAGTATAATATAATATAGTATAATATAATATAGTATAATATTCGTTCGTTTTCTTGTTGGCCTAGTCTCTTTATTAATCCGGGGTCGCCACAGCAGAATGAACCATTATTACTATTATTACTATACTACCGTTTCTGTATGGTTATATTCAATATATATCAGTAGCTAAAAAAACATTTTACCTTATTTTTAACTGTATCTAAGCTTATTTTAAACTCACCAAGTATGTATGTCAGACTCTTATTTTGAAAACGACAAACACAGAGAGACTTTTACCTTATTTTTAAGTTTATAAAAGCTTATATTAAACCCACTATGCATGTATTTTGGGGCTCTTATTTTGAAAATGGGAAACAAAGAGAGAGTTTTACCTTATTTATAAGCTTTTATATTAAGCTCACTGTGTATGAGGGACTCTTAACGTGTATTCCAGCATGTAGACTGGATGTCTGTACCTGGGAGTACCGTATTACGTTTCTGAGTGTGTTGCATTGATTCATGAGTAAGACTTGGTTTAAACCAATCAGCGCGCTCTATTATGCATGCAACCCAACTTCATTAATATGCATGCTAGCTTTGAAGACAGTACCAGTACCTGTTCAGACGGCAGAGAGACGCCACGTTGTGTTGCCAAAAGAAGTGGGACAAGAATAAGAATTGTTTGGAGATACGGGTGGTCAGTGTTGTGTTTATAATGTGCTGCAACAAAGGTTTTGTTTTCATTTTCTCTCTATCAGAGCGCTGCTAGACTCACGAGCTTTTCTCATCTGGAAATTGTGAAATCTGAATTTGCTGCTTGTCTCCTTTTAATATAGACGCAGCTACAGTATGTGTTGATTATCCTGTCTCTACAGATTTGGTAAGTGTGTGTGATCAGCGCCCTTTCTTTGTTCATTCAGATGGCAAAGTTATAGTTGGTATCGTCAGCAGTATTCTTTCAGTGTTTAAAGACAGACCTTAGTCAAAATGATTTCTAAGTTACTTAGTTTACGTTAACATCACTGCAATATCATGGGCTGAAAGATCTGCTGTATATGCTGCTCTCCGAGTGTAAATACCTGAACACCGCAAGCAAACTATTGCCGACCGTCGTGTTGAATTTTCGCCGCATTTTGTGACAAGACTATCTACTCACACACGACTTTGACCTACTGTGTGCATCCGTGTTACCGAGGTTTTTTTTCTCGTATACGACGTGCAGTATCAAACATTCTACCGTCATTAAACCCACTGTCTTTCTCCCCTGCGTGTGTGTTTGTTTTTCCTCAGTGAAAATCAGCGCATGCCCACTCCCATTTTTATTCAAATCCTTCCCCTTTTCCCTCCCCCGACACTCCCACCCAAACAGAGCCAGACACACCCACTTTCCTGACTTTTTCCAAACTAGAGGTGTGACAACCCCCTGCTGAAATGGGGGGTTTCATGGCCCTCTAAAGTGTGACAAACATGCTAAGATAAGAAATAAAATAAGAAATCAGTAAGGGGGCAAACACTTTGTCACACCACAGTATAAAAGGAACAAAGAAGTGTTTGGTTATCAACATTCCTTCGTCTGCAGAACATAACAGAAGGTCACTCTGAACAACTTGACTGACTACTCAATGAAGTGAAATACTCCAGACTAAACTGAAAAGTCTAATTCGTTAAAAAAATTACATGGTCAATTTGGACTATGCTGACATTAAGGCAAGACACAACAAGCACGGCACTGTCTAACAATTTTTCATGCACTGAAAAACTGAGATCTTGGGGCGGGTTTGACTTTTTGATAGCATTTTGTTTCAAGTCTTAGAAATCATTACTTCAGTAGTACTTACTCCAGACTTCACGCGATTTACAACAATCAAAATGTCTTCAGTTACAATTAGGGCTGGGAAATATGCTATATTGTTGTTGAGCAGTGGTGTAACGGATCAAAAATCTCATGGTTCGGATCACATTATGGTTTTCAGTCACGGATCCGACAATTCTTTCGATCAGCCAAAAAGAGGAGACAAATGTAATTTGCTTTTTCTATTTATTACAAAAACAGCAACACAAGACACTTTTGGTTTAACAAGCAGATCTTAGAGGATGTAATTTCAAAATAAAAAATAAAAAAAATGAAGAATAAATCAGATGAATAAAAATAAACGGTAAAATATTCAGAAAAATTGACTGTTACTCCTACTGTGGCTGATAACGCTAAATGAAGAAATCTAACATTTGTACAACCCATATTTATTCTAGTCTCATTTTGTGCATTATAAGAAAAAGAAAACACAATGTACAGTCGGCAGTGCAACATACATACATAACGTTTATTTGCGCAGCGACGCTACTTTAAACGAGTTCGATTTACTATACATCAAACGGCAACTGTGTTTTAGGAAAGACGGAGTTAAGATGCCGTTTTTTTTTTATCCCATGTAAATCCTAAGAGGATAAACAAGACACCAAAATCTTAAGTATGGTAAGAATGAATGAATGACAGCTTTTTAAATTGTCTGAAAGGCATCCTCTTTTTGTCCAGGAGGCCCACCTTGTGTTTTATTTGCTAATTTAAGCTATTTTTTAAAGATAAATATTAATACTACATTATTTATATTACTTCATAATACATGTATGTCTGATAAGCTTTTTATATTAATGGACAATGCACAGATATTGATGTTTCATAATGTTTTACACAACATTATTTGATTTTACCAAGCTTAGTTTACAATGTTTGCATTGCTCTACTTACATTAAATCTAAATCCCAAATATCAGAAATGACAACAGATTGTTCAGATTTATTAATTAATGTCTGTTTTAATGTGATTAATGCACACACTTGACAGATTTCATTCATTTATTTTTCTTCTGCTTTTGCCCTGGTTTAATCACAGTGGAATGAACCGCCCCTTACTTGACAGATTTATATATTTTTAATTTCAGGTGGTTTGTGTAATGTGTTTTATGTTTAGTAAAATAATCTCTAGTTGCATCTTTGGTGATTTTTCAGCTAATAACACTGTCTTGTCTCAATAGGTGGATTTAGAGGTTTTTGCATAAAAAGCACAAGTGGATTTGGCTGTTGTTGACGCAAAAGAAAATCTACCTCGTTAAAAAAAATAAAGAATTGTCTAAAGAGACATTTTTTAAGTTTTTGTATTTACTGGCTAATAACCTTATCATTGCATATAATATAAAACTTATGAACCTAATCAGAGGAGCCTGATAGAAAATGCTCATTTACAAGAAAAGATTTCTGATGGATTTAGAGGGTTTTGCATCTAAACTCTTCATTTCTTCTATCATGTGCCGTTGCTTTTATATAGAACACGACTTAAATCAGCTTTTTGGCTCAATAGTCAGACTCGCTCCTCAATCTGGCAACCTGCGCTTGTGTTTGTTTTGATCCAGGAATGCAATACCTAGTTTAACCACTGGGTGTCAAACTTATATACTGCACCTTTAAGAACGCGCTCAAATATTAGCAGGAAATGGTCGTTTTTAAAATTTCAATACTGGTTGGTACCAAATTCCAGTATCGTGACAACCCTAGTTTGAAGTGATATACCATCTGGGTTGGTGCTGTATACTATGCTACAAAACCCTTCTAATAAACCACCAGTACATTTTCTGTTATTTAACAAACTTATTCCTCTCTTTATTATTTCTGACATGTAAATAAAAGTCACTCTGTTAAAACTGTAGAGGTGAATTTTCAACATCAAAAGTGACCGGAGCAGAGACTGACATCCCATAATGCAATTCACAACAGTAAATAAACAGACACTTGCAAAACACAAAGTACGTTGTCAATTAACATATTTTTCACAGTGTGGAGTCTCTTGCCTTAAATTTCAACGCTCTGTGAAAGTTTGCGCTGTGCAAATAGACCTCTTTTTCACCAATCGTGCATCCGTTTATCAGCATCTGACATCCCAACAGTCCAAACAGCAGAGAACGCGGAGCAGATCAGCCATGACATGAGACTTGCATTATGCAGGAGGCCGAGCAGACGCTGTTATACAACACAACAGGAGTACAAGCGCAGGGAGCTCCAGGCTTCCTTACAACACGTCAGACCGCCAGACCACGGCAAGCTAATTTGCTCTACCAGACCGACCAACCGAATCAAAACCAGAACATGTTTAATACAACAGTCCATTGCGCATGAACACAATCTAGTGCAATCCGAGTGCAATGCATTTTCAGGTGTAAAATCGAGAAGTATGCATCGAAAAATACTATTTATTGCTATTTCCCAACACACCTGGACTCAGATAATACCAAGGCAATTGCACAGCCTGTATCTCCCATTAAAATAATGAGATAGACAGGAACAAGGGCACAAGGTCAGCCTTTAGTTTTCAAAAGAACTTGCCACATTACCTTTATATAAAGATGGAGAGAAACTTTGAATGTCTTAACAGGAGGATCTCAAATGCAAATAAAAATAAATTAATTGATTTAAAAATACTAGTAAATAAATAAAAATAAATACAAATAAAAATAAATTAATTAAAAATACTAAAATAATACAAATAAATAAATAAAAAAATACCAATAAATAAATAGAAATAAAAAAAAGTTATTAATTAAAAATGAAAAATAAATACAAATACTAATAATTAATAAAAATACAAAAAATGTAATAAATAAAAAAATATTAATTTATTAAAATACTTATAAATAAAAAAGCTAAAATAAATAATAAATACGTAAATACAAAATAAAATTACATAAATACAAATAAAAAATTCTTAATAAAAAAATAGTAAAACAAATAAATAACAAAATGCTAATAGTTAATAAAAATACACGAATACAAATTAAATAAATAAAATAAATAAATTAATAAAAAAATTATTAAATAAATACAAATACAAAATGCTTAAAGAATTAATAAAAAATACATTAAGACCATCAAATAAATAAAAAAATTATAAATTACTAATAAATAAATACAAATAAATAAATTAATACTAATAAATAAAAATAAATTATTACAAATAAAAATAAATTTAAAAATACTAATAAAAAAATACAAACAAATAAACAATATACTAAATAAGTGGATCTAGTTGGATTTGAATTGTTAACATTAAATACAGAAAAGTATTATTTTTTTAATTCATATATTAAGTTTTTAGTTATGATTCTCCCAAAATCATTCTACAGATTATCTGCAAAAACAGCAAAAAATCTCAGGAGATTCTCAGAAGTCTGGCCCTTGTTATAAGTCTGTACAATATACGGTTTCAGCATCAATAATATTGCAATGTGCAAATCAAAAATAGTCACAACGCAACAATGTCAAGTTGGGATAAGAATTTACCGGAAAACACAAAGACATGTGACTACATTTCAAGAAAATGTAACCAATTTGGCCACAAATAAAATACACACAATTTGTAGTTTTAACCAATATTAGTTGTTAATTTCTGCAACAAGGTCAGCTGTTCAGTAGTCAACATTTGAAGTGGATCCAAACATTATTTTTAACTATTAAGAATTAGACAAGAATGGGTGTTCAATAGTTTTAGGACAACTTTGATGAAAGGTTTTGATCCACTTTAAATGCTGATTACTGTATACAGGTGCATTCTGTTTCCACTAATCATTCTTGAGATGTTTCCGCAGCTTCATTGGAGTTCACCTGTGGTCAATTCAGTTGATTGGACATGATTTGAAAAGGCGTACACCTGTCTATATAAGGGCCCAGGGTAGACAGTGCATGTCAAAGCACAAACCAAGCATGAAGACAAAGGAATTGTCTGTAGACCTACAAGACAGGATTGTCTCGAGGCACAAGGCTGGGGAAGGTTATGTGCCTGTGCTGAACCATATGTGCCCGTTCGATGCAGTTTCCTTGTATCTGTAGCTACACTTGGTGAGTAAAAAGCGGTGTCTAGTGAAATGATGACCTTCATGGTCAGTCCCAGTCATTTCTGTTGAGTGAGCACATGAACACAATGGCAAATCGGCAGTGTTTAAGAAAGGGCTCAACAGCGCTCAAATGTTATCGGGAAATGGACGTCTTTAAAATTTCAGTATCGATTGGTACTGAATTCCAGTATCGTGACTAGGGTTGTAACAATATACCGGTATGACGGTTTACCACGATTTGAACGTGCACGATTATCATACCATGAACAATTGCATATCAACGGTTTTAACCCTTAAAGACCGAGACAGCCGCCCGCGGCTAAAAATAAGTATTGCTCTTAAATGTTTAATAACTTTTGATCCGCTGATCCGATTCATACATTTCAAAGATTGGCATAAAGAAGAGAATCTCAGCTTTCCAGTGCTGTATCACATACCATTCGCGGACTTTCAAAGGCTCCGGAATCAGTGCGGTTACGTCATCAAAATTTGACAACGCTGATTTGACAAAGAAACGCTCGTCACTGTGTCTCCGGACAAACCAGACATGATACATTGATGCATTGTCCCTCCTCCATGCCCAGATTGGTTCAAACTCGCTATATCACAACCAATAAGCATAGGTTTCGCTTTTGTTTGTGGACCAAGCTTTTTGAACAACACGGAATGAGAGAAAGGCATACATTTATGCGCGGCTAAATAAAACGCAAAAAAAAAAGTTTTGCATGAAATAATTCTCATACTAAGTACTTTTGCATGCACAGCAGCACAGAAACATGACAAATCAGTGACACAGCAAAGACGAACTGCTGCTCTTGCTGTTTTCAAAAGATGCAAATGAAGGTGCAGCTGTTTGTCTGCATTGCAGACAACCATTTTCAAATCCATATCCACAGACAACCATATCCATGCTGGCACATAAAACCTAAGGATGTTCCATATTGAATCTAGTTTCGTTATGTAACTATTTATAGTATAGTAAATATTTATATCTATTTTTTACTGAGGATTTGCACCATGTTTATTTGGACTTTGACACATTATTTATTATTTTCTTATTTTTATTTGTTCATTGTAAGTGGTGTTGTTTATAGTAACTAAAAATATATTATTTGGAAAAAGTCAAATTTGCTTCACTGTTCTATTATTTTGTAACATTTGTAACATACCGTATACCGCGAAACCGTCAAACCGTGGTATTGTTTTAGACGATTATCATACCGTAAAAAATTCATACCGTTACAACCCTAATCGTGACAATACTACGCCGATTTCAATTATTTTCAATTTATCGCCCAGCCCTACTGTATATTAACTTTACTGGTTTTACTACATGTTTCTAAGGTTTACAATTCATATGGGCTTAATTTAAACAAACAAATTAAATGTATTCATTTTCAACTTGATCGGTTTGTTTATATTAAGCCCATATAAATTGTTTGCAAACACCTTTAAAAAAATTAAGTAATTCTAGTAAACAATTTTTTTCAGTTCATTTTTATGTAACAAAACTGACTGGAACATCAAAAAAACGAAAAGCACTGTTTATTTTAGTATTTAATTTCCTATATTGTATGCATTTTGTATAGTATTTTGCCTGTAGTTTCTTATCTTAAACTAAACCGAAACCATGACCTTATACCAAATTATGAAAAGTCTGTATTGTTGGCTCAATCGTCAGACTTGCTCCTTGGTCCTCAATCTGGCAACCTGCGCTTGTGTTTGTTTTGATCCAGGAATGCAATACCTAGTTCAACCACTGGGTGTCAAACTTACATACTACATCTTTAACAACGCGCTCAACAGTGCTTAAATATTAGCAGGAAATGGACGTTTTTTTAAATTTCTGTACTGGTTGGTACCGATTTCCAGTATCATGACGACCCTAGTTTGAAGCGATATATTGTCTGGGTGGGTGTTAAGGCTGCACGCTTCTGGCAAAAATGTGAATCATGATGTTTTTTGTTTAAAATCAAGATCCTGATTTTCTCACGATTCTTTAAATGTAAAATAAAGGTTAATATGTTTAGCCTATTATTATTGTTAATTCTCAAACATATGGTAAAACAATAATAACATTAGGCATTTGTGTAGGTCTACAGTTGCTTAGAATGCTAAATTTTGTATAGTCATTTTAGTGGACTTGAACAGACTTTCAATATGTCCTGTTTGTTAATTCACAGTAAATCTATGACATCAGAATATAACTATATAGAGGCCGTTTCTAATATATCAATTCTAGGAGTTTTCCAGGACAAAAACTCCTTTAAATACGGTAAATATTCCTTTTATCGTGTGCTGCTGCTTTTATATAGAACACTACTTATATCAGCTTTTTGGCTCAAACGTCAGACTCGCTCCTTGGTCCTGGCAACCCGGACTTGGGTTTGTTTTGATCCAGGAATGCAATACCTAGTTCAACCACTGGGTGTCCATAAAGTGCAGCTTCGATTGTATTAATTTAAGCTTGTAATTTGTTAATCATGCAGATACATTTCCAATAAATGCAAAGTTATTATTTCTTCCCAAATAAAGTTTGTTAAATCAACTTGGGAAATAATATTCATATCGCAATTTCATTTTTTCCAATAGGGTATATGTGGAAGTGCTTTTAATTTGTCAGTAACCCGGGTTAAGTGCTTCCGCTGAACTGTATGCTATTACAAAATCGGCACGTTTAAGGTGTTTTTTTTTTTTAATTCAGCGATCTCCACTGGCTGAGTGATATTCAATATAAAGTGGGTCTCAGATTGTACAAAAAGCACTGCATTAAATTACATTTTCCCCTGCCATGTCTTTAGCATTTATTTTACCCCAGTATATTCAATGGAGCTTCTGTGCTAGCCTGCCGATTCTGACGGGCACGTGCGAGTAAACGGCTTTCTGTCTCATTCTATGCTTGAGCAACTAAATGAATGCCAAAGTGATTATATTTTAATTACATTACAACATTGATGCTGTTAAAGGAACCGTATAAATTGGAAAAAAGTCACATTAACCGTTCACCGGAAGTTTATCAGTATGGGAAGAAACACTATCTCTGCATATACCCTATATTGTGCAGCCCTAATATGTTATGTGCATAAAAGTTTGACCAAGAGCAATAAGTTGTTTACTTAAAGGACACTAGTGTCACTAACTCCAGGAGCTTCTGAATTGAGAAAAGTTGAAACTAAACCCAGACCTGCACTGATTTCTCCCTGGTTGTTATTGTTTTTGCAGAATAGATGAACTATATTTTACATACAACCTACACTGATGATAATGGATCTTCAATGAGTAAAAATCTCAGCTGTAAGTAACTTAATAGTGTTCAAGCACATGGATGATGAAGCAATTCTGCATTTCCCAGCGAGCGTATGAGAATCGAATATATTTTAGGCGAAAGTACTGAGCTGTACCAAACGTTGGCCAGCGGCTGCTATAATGACAGCATCTGACAATGCCGAACGCAATTAAAGAGAGGAAATTTACAGCTCAATGATGCAGAAAAATGGTGCTATTGAACAGTATTCATAACGTGAGACTGACCAAATGAAAAACACAGGAACAGATAGAAAAGATGAAGCTATATTTGAGGTCTAGCTGAACAAAAGCACCAGTCATGCAAGATTCTGGCTTCACCTTTAGGAGATAAGATGCAATATTTCAAAATAAGTTTGCATATCTTCTACGATTAGGTTTTGCTTCATTTGAGGTGTCTGATTTACAATGTTTAAAGCGAACCCACACAATCTCCAACTCTTAAACCCACCGCAGTGTCTGTTTCTCTGCTGTAATCTCTCCTTTACAAGCCTAATTGATCAATTAATCCTCCAGAGGTGCCCTACAAAACTCTTCAGCAGACTGTCATGAAATACAAATGAACCGCCGCCCCCTTCCAAACAAACCCCAAGAATGATTCATGTCATTGTTCCTGATGGAAACCCAGCAGACTTTTCCCCTCAATGCAACCTGATCATTGAGCATCAAGATGAGACTAATGAATTCAAGACCTTACATTTCAAATTGGCCAGAACCCTCAACAATGCAGTGAGATCAGTTGGCCAGATTGGGTTTCAGTGCTGCCATTAACAAAGATGACAAGCAGCACTGCAACTTGTCTGGTTTTCAGCGAAAACGACATAAATATATATACATTCACACACATGAACATCCAAGAGTGCGTATGGAAACATCCTTTTTGAGGCAAAAAACAGAAACATTGGTCAGAAAACAGCTAACTGGAGGTCTGAAGGAAGCTATACATTGCGTAAAACCCCCAACTGAGCCAGTAAACAATGAAACACAGACATAAATGACAGATAAACGCGCGTTTTGTGAATAAAAATCGCAATATGTCATTACAAAAAATTCAAATCTGTCTAGCTAACAGCCTCAACCTCGCTAACTATCCTCGTTTAGACGCTAAACATTCACCGCAAACGCAGGCGGATGTCTTATCCTAAATACCAGGACAGCACTTAAGAGGGACACAAAGCCAAAAAGGAGCCCGAAATGATCAAAACGGTGTAATTTGTGTGACTAAACGCAGTGCAATAGCTCATAGCTCGACGCAGCTCAACGGCTCCGGCCGCCATTTTGGCTCAAGCTCTTATTTACAATCCCGCAGCAGAAACAAAGGAAGCACAAGAAACACATTTTCGACAGAACCGTCTGGATCCAGCGTCCCCACAGCTCGCCCCAAACCCCCTTCACTCCCTCCACTGCAGACCTGAGCTCAATCTTGTCGCATTTCGCCTTTTATTTAAGTGCAATACATAGATGTGGCATTTAAGGCATGGATGCTCGCTTACCCCGGGTTTATTTTAGAAATTCACGCATATTGCGGCATAAAGTATATTTCCAGTCCAGCTCTGCCTCACTGTGTGTTCGTTTGATGAGCGCAGGCGGCCCCGACTGCGGCCGAGCTCCAGCCCTCCCCTCCACCGCTGCCAGATAGTGCTCCACCGCCGGATACCGCGGGCGCTGCGCGGTAGCCTTCCTGCCAGAAAGTGCGCCGCGCTCGGCTTTTTTCGGCCGCTTTCGCCTCGGCTGGGCGAGGAAATGTGCGCATGCGCAGCCACTGCGACAGGAGTTGGAAAGCATGACTGTCCCTCACAAAAAAATCCACTTACAATAGACAATTAAGTCTGTCATTTAAAGGGCTGGACGGTGATATATTATATGAAAGTGAGTTTATAAATTTACCCATATACTGTTTTTGTAAATTACACCGTAGCCTATTTAACTGTAATATCAAATGTATTTTCACTGTAAGACACTTATGCAGTATGTTACTGTATTTTAAAGTTGAATAGTAAAAATCTTCAAGTGTTTCTGTCTGCGGACTGCAAGACGGGGTGTAACATGAAGGGGCGTAACTTGCAGTTATCGAGATCCCATTGAACCAAGCGAGATGTCACACCGAGATGTGGGCAAGATGGAAATAATTAACAGAGAACATTTTCACCAAATGTTTTCATGAGTTTTCTCCAAATTTATTCACAACCTATTCATTTGATATATTAATATATTCATTCATTTAGCAACTTCACCATGCAACTCGCTGACTTCTGTTTTGTCGTGACAGCCTGATTTTACCTGTGGCTGCAAATAACTTGTCAAGTATAAAAGTCTCCGCTACTCACAGCTGTACATTAATAACTGTGATGGTTGGGTTCAGGTTTAGGGTTAGGTGTAGACCAGGGGTCACCAACCCTGTCCCTGGAGGGCTACCTTCCTGCAGAATTCAGTCCCAACCCTGATCAACCACACCTGAACCAATTAATAGTACCTAAAGCAGCACTTGATACTTACAAACAGGTGTGTTTGGTCAGGGTTGCAACTAAAATCAGCAGGAAGGTAGCTCTCCAGGAACAGGGTTGGTGACCCCTGGTGTAGATGTTGGTAACTGTGATGGTTGGGTTAAGGGCTGGGGAAGGTGAAGACGATAATAACTGTGATGGTTGGGATAAGGGTTTTGGTGTAGACATTAATAACTGTGATGGTTAGGTTTATAGTAGGTGTATATGTTAATAACTGTGATGGTTGGGTTTAGGGTAGGTGTATATGTTAATAACTGTGATGGTTAGGCTTATAGTAGGTGTATATGTTAATAACTGTGATGGTTGGGTTTAGGGTAGGTGTATATGTTAATAACTGTGATGGTTGGGTTTAGGGTAGGTGTATATGTTAATAACTGTGATGGTTGGGTTTAGGGTAGGTGTATATGTTAATAACTGTGATGGTTAGGCTTATAGTAGGTGTATATGTTAATAACTGTGATGGTTAGGCTTATAGTAGGTGTATATGTTAATAACTGTGATGGTTAGGCTTATAGTAGGTGTATATGTTAATAACTGTGATGGTTAGGCTTATAGTAGGTGTATATGTTAATAACTGTGATGGTTGGATTTAGGGTAGATGTATATGTTAATAACTGTGATGGTTGGGTTTAGGGTAGGTGTATATGTTAATAACTGTGATGGTTGGGTTTAGGGTAGGTGTATATGTTAATAACTGTGATGGTTGGGTTTAGGGTAGGTGTATATGTTAATAACTGTGATGGTTGGGTTTAGGGTAGGTGTATATGTTAATAACTGTGATGGTTGGGTTTAGGGTAGGTGTATATGTTAATAACTGTGATGGTTGGGTTTAGGGTAGGTGTATATGTTAATAACTGTGATGGTTGGGTTTAGGGTAGGTGTATATGTTAATAACTGTGATGGTTGGGTTTATAGTAGGTGAATGTGTTAATAACTGTGATGGTTAGGCTTATAGTAGGTGAATGTGTTAATAACTGTGATGGTTAGGCTTATAGTAGGTGTATATGTTAATAACTGTGATGGTTGGGTTTAGGGTAGGTGTATATGTTAATAACTGTGATGGTTGGATTAAGGGTAGGTGTATTTGTTAATAACTGTGATGGTTGGATTTAGGGTAGGTGTATTTGTTAATAACTGTGATGGTTGGATTTAGGGTAGGTGTATATGTTAATAACTGTGATGGTTGGGTTTAGGGTAGGTGTATATGTTAATAACTGTGATGGTTGGGTTTAGGGTAGGTGTATATGTTAATAACTGTGATGGTTGGGTTTATAGTAGGTGAATGTGTTAATAACTGTGATGGTTAGGCTTATAGTAGGTGAATGTGTTAATAACTGTGATGGTTAGGCTTATAGTAGGTGTATATGTTAATAACTGTGATGGTTGGGTTTAGGGTAGGTGTATATGTTAATAACTGTGATGGTTGGATTTAGGTTTGGTAAAGGTATAGACATTAATAACTGTGATGGTTAGGTTTAGAGTTGGGAAAGGTGTAGATGTTAATAACTGTAATGGTTGGGCTAAGGATTTTGGTGTAGACGTTAATAATTGTGATGGTTGGGTTTAGATTTGGGGGACGTGTAGACGTTAATAACTGTGATGGTTAATAAAGGTTTGGTAAAGGTGTAGACGTTAATAACTGTGATGGTTAATAAAGGTTTGGTAAAGGTGTAGACGTTAATAACTGTGATGGTTAATAAAGGTTTGGTAAAGGTGTAGACGTTAATAACTGTGATGGTTAATAAAGGTTTGGTAAAGGTGAAGACGTTAATAACTGTGATGGATAATAAAGGTTTGGTAAAGGTGTAGACGTTAATAACTGTGATGGATAATAAAGGTTTGGTAAAGGTGTAGACGTTAATAACTGTGATGGATAATAAAGGTTTGGTAAAGGTGTAGACGTTAATAACTGTGATGGTTAATAAAGGTTTGGTAAAGGTGTAGACGTTAATAACTGTGATGGTTAATAAAGGTTTGGTAAAGGTGTAGACGTTAATAACTGTGATGGTTAATAAAGGTTTGGTAAAAGTTAAGACGTTAATAACTGTGATGGATAATAAAGGTTTGGTAAAGGTGAAGACGTTAATAACTGTGATGGATAATAAAGGTTTGGTAAAGGTGTAGACGTTAATAACGGTGATGGTTAATAAAGGTTTGGTAAAAGTTAAGACGTTAATAACTGTGATGGATAATAAAGGTTTGGTAAAGGTGTAGACGTTAATAACTGTGATGGATAATAAAGGTTTGGTAAAGGTGTAGACGTTAATAACTGTGATGGATAATAAAGGTTTGGTAAAGGTGTAGACGTTAATAACTGTGATGGTTAATAAAGGTTTGGTAAAGGTGTAGACGTTAATAACTGTGATGGTTAATAAAGGTTTGGTAAAGGTGTAGACGTTAATAACTGTGATGGTTAATAAAGGTTTGGTAAAGGTGTAGACGTTAATAACTGTGATGGATAATAAAGGTTTGGTAAAAGTTAAGACGTTAATAACGGTGATGGTTAATAAAGGTTTGGTAAAGGTGTAGACGTTAATAACGGTGATGGTTAATAAAGGTTTGGTAAAGGTGTAGACGTTAATAACGGTGATGGTTAATAAAGGTTTGGTAAAGGTGTAGACGTTAATAACTGTGATGGATAATAAAGGTTTGGTAAAGGTGTAGACGTTAATAACTGTGATGGATAATAAAGGTTTGGTAAAGGTGTAGACATTAATAACGGTGATGGTTGGGTTTAAGTGTGGAGCAGGTGTAGACATTAATAACGGGTACAGTGCCATCTTGCCGAAAACAGTTTTGATATGTGGGTCTCTATAACTGCAAGTTACACATCTAACCTACTACAAATTACGCCCGTTCACATTACGCTTCTGTCTTCCAGTCTGCAGACAGACATTACAATGAAAATGACTGTAGGTTTTACAGTTATGATATACAATACTGTAAATACAGCAAGATAATGGTGCAGTAAATGTAAATATAGACCATAATTAATTTATAGTAAGTTACTGTAGATTCTACAGGAAATCCCTAACAGTGTAGCAGCTGTATTTTATAGTATGAAGATCTGTGTAGTTTTTATTCAATAAACTAAATAATAATGATAAATTTAATGGTAATACACACGTGCTATATTCTTATTATCAAGATTTGATGTATTATGTGTATTCCTTCAAGTTAACATGTCGCATTACTCTTTATTATTGTGTACTTCATGAAAAATGTTAAAGCCACAGACACTCTTAAATATTTTAATGATGCTTTCATGAAGAACCTTTAACATCTATTGACTCTTTTCATACCCCAAATGGTTCTTTACAGTGGAGAAAGGATGTTTAGTTTTTTTAAATGTTCTTCTATTCTCTAAAAAAAAGTTTGTGTGTTATGATCAGCATAAGGATAAAGTGCATGTAGTCTCACGCACAAAAGATTTATTAACAGACTCCAGACCTGCCCTAAACATGTTCGTCCATGTCCAGATAATGCTGAGTAATTACTGATTACCTAACGTGAGATCTGAAAAATAGTGTCTTCATCAGATCATATAGTGGCATTTATTGATTTATAAATTGAGAGAAAAAAAAACCTGGGACCTTATTTTCAATTAATTTCAATCCCTGTTTTGTTGGGCCAAACTCCTCTGAGCTAAAATATTGACTTTAGCTCTTTTTAAATGCGAGTCATTTAAACACACAATTGCATTTCAGATGGTAGTCAGATGGTATCTAGGTATTTAATGTATATAAATTTGACTATTTATTCTTAATTATTTATTTGTTATGTTTGAGTTGATCAACTCATTAACCCATAAATTTGGAAAAACCTGACATAGGGTAATATTTAGGATGTATTTTCTTTCTCTTTGTGTTTGTAGATTAATATGGTGAACAATATTCAACTCTATAAGCTAGGTAATCAAAAACAAATGACATTATTTAAAATGTGTAGCCTAACTACAGTTTTGTAAAGTAGCTTGTAATCAGAAATTTCAACAACTTTTAAAGAACCTGTCCGACATTGCATCTGGAAATGTCTGTCTAAAGTTAAATTATTATAATAACAACAGCCAAAGATGCGTTTTTTTTTTTTTTTAGAGATTTATAGATCAAAACAACCTATGTCAAACATTTTGCTCAACCTCTTTTTAAACGGAGCTATTATGCACATCAGATGTCCGTGTGTATGTAAAATTTCACTTTTCATTTATAACCCTTTTTAGACTTTGATCCTAACTGTGACGTTTTGGTGACTGTAGCTTTAAGTTGAAATGAGATTGTGCTCTTTTTTAAAAGAAGGCGGAGCTACAGATACCTATGTGTCAGAATAGTGGCAGATAAAAAACAAGACTAAACTCCTATGCTAATGAGGGAGATATGGACATCACTAATGGGCGGAGCTTTCCCCCTCTGATGACACATACAAAGGGAGAATTTCAATCAAAGTGTTTGTTTGGCATGGATTCAACAAGATACTGGAAATATTCCTCAGAGATTTTGCCCCATATTGGCATGATAGCATCATGTAGTTGCTGCAGAGTTGTTGGCTGCACATCCATGATGCTAATCTCCCAATCACCACATCCCAAATGTGCTCTATTGGATTGAGATCTGGTGACTGTGGAGGCCATTTGAGTGCAGTGAACTCATTGTCATGTTCAAGAAACCAGTCTGAGATGATTCTCGCTTTATGACATGGTGTGTTATCCTACTGGAAATCACCATAAGAGGATGGGTACACTGTGGTCCTAAAGGGATGGACATAGCCAGCAACAATACTCAGGTAGGCTGTGGCGTTGATGCTCAATTGGTACTAATGAGCCCAAAATGTGCCAAAAAATATCCCCCACACCATTACACCACCACCAGCATAAACCGTTGATACAAGGCAGGATGGATCCATGCTTTCATGTTGGTGACACCAAATTCTGACCGACCATCCGAATTTCGCAGACCAGGCAACGTTTCTCCAAGCTTTTATTGTCCAGTTTTGGTGGACAGGAGCGGCACCCGGTGTGGTCTTCTGCTGCTATAGAGATTGGATGTGTTGTGTGTTCAGAGATGCTCTTCTGCAGACCTCGGTTGTAACGAGTGCTTATTTGAGTTACTGTTGCCGTTCTATCAGCTGGAACCAGTCTGGCCATTCTCCTCTGACCTCTGGCATCAACAAGGCATTTGCGCCCACAGAACTGCCGCTCACTGGATATTTCCTCTTTTTCGGACCATTCTCTCTGTAAACCCTAGAGATGGTTGTGCATGAAAATCCCAGTAAATCAGCAGTTTCTGAAATACTCAGACCAGCCCGTCTGGCACAAACAACCATGCCACGTTTAAAGCCACTTAAATCATCTTTCGTCGCTGAGTTTAAACTGCAGCAGATCGTCTTGATCCTGTCTACATGTCTAAATGTAATTAAGTTGCTGCCATGTGATTGGCTGATCAGAAATGTGCATTAACGAGCAGTTGGACAGGTGTACCTAATAAAGTGGCCGGTTAGTGTATTCACTGTTTAAACCCCTTTATAAAAGTGTTTTTTTGCATAATAGCTCCACTTTAGGTTGTAAAATCATGCATCGGATAGATCAATTTCATCATCCAGCACAAGCTTGTAAAGATAGGTGAAAAATAAATGACATAGACCTTGGTGCTCAACCTCAGTTTACTTCATCACGATTCAGAAAAAATCTGCTCAAACGCACCATAAATCACTCTGTGTTCCACAGGTATTCCAGATAATGAGGTTGTCTAATGCATTGTGACATCCATTAGCACACACACACACACACACACACACTGAAGAAATAAGCGAGTCCTCAGGCAGACAAACAAACCCAAATATGAGAGTAAGGGAGTGGCATCAATCTGGCTGTTTCGTCTCCCTCTGCCGTTGCCATGGAGACAGTGTCTTCACATGCCTTTGAACTGCTGCATTATGGACAGGAGCTGCTCGCTGCGTTTTTGGATGTTGCTCTGCTCCTCTTTCAGCCTCTCCTGCTCCTGGAGCACCTCCTCCTGCAACATTCAGACCCCGTCAATACGTGAGAGTCGGCAGGTGACGCGGCACGGGCAAATGTTCAACAGCACCACACTCCATGCATGCTTAATGAAGAGGCATTTGGCAGTTTTTGGTGTGAGGTCATTGCGAATGGCTCCTACTGTGTTTTTCAGTCATCACAGTGTGAGAAAATCACTGTTTGTGCAGGTACGGCTGACTTAAAGGGGAGCTATTATGCAAAAATCTATTTTATAAGGGGTCTAAAATGTTTAAACACAGTTGTGTGGGAACAATCTGTGAACATAACCAGCTTCTAATGGTAAACGTATTAGATTATTAAAGTTCGTCGAGACAAATTTTGAGGCTGGCCTGTTGGTAATAGATTATTTAGTTTAAACAGTTTTAAAAAGTATGAAAAGATAGATAGATAGATAGATAGATAGATAGATAGATAGATAGATAGATAAGCATCTTATTAGCATGATTGTAGCATGAATTAGCATGTTACTAGCATAAATTAGCATGTTACTAGCATGTTATTAGCATGAATTAGCATGCTACTAGCATGAATTAGCATGTTATTAGCATGATTCTAGCATGAATTAGCATGTTACTAGCATGATTCTAGCATGAATTACCATGTTATTAGCATGACTCTAGCATGAATTAGCATGTTACTAGCATGATTCCATCATGTATTAGCATGTTACTAGTATGATTATAGCATGAATTAGCATGATCCTAGCATGAATTAGCATGTTATTAGCATGATTCTAGCATGAATTAGCATGTTACTAGCATGATTTTAGCATGGATTAACATGCTACTAGCATGGTTCTAGCATGTTATTATCATGATTCAAGCATAAGTTAGCATGTTAGCATGAATTAGCATGTTAATAGCATGTTTCTAGCATGAATTAGCATGTTACTAGCATGATTCTAGCATGAATTAGCATGAGTTGGCATGTTAGCATGAATTAGCATGTTCTTAGCATGATTCTAGCATGTTAGCATGATTCTAGCATGAATTAGCATGTTATTAGGATGAATTAGCATGTTACTAGCATGATTCTATCATGAATTAACATGTTACTAACATGATTCTAGCATGAGTTAGCATTAATTAGCATGATTCTACCATGAATTAGCATGTTATTAGCATGAATTAGCATGTTACTAGCATGATTCTATCATGAATTAACATGTTACTAACAAGATTCTAGCATGAGTTAGCATGTTAGCATTAATTAGCATGATTCTAGCATGAATTAGCATGTTATTAGCATGAATTAGCATGTTACTAGCATGATTCTATCATGAATTAACATGTTACTAACATGATTCTAGCATGATTTAGCATGTTATTAGCACAATTCTAGAATGAATTTGCATGTTATTAGCATGATAGATAGATAGATAGATAGATAGATAGATAGATAGATAGATAGATAGATAGATAGATAGATAGATAGATAGATAGATAGATAGATAAATAAAGCTGTGTTCTATAGATGTTCCTCAATGTTTAGTAAGCATTTCTAGCTTACTAAAGCATTTCTAAGCCAGCCTAATAATGATTAGCTAAGTACTTTAACATGCTAGAAATGCTTACCAAACAACAGGCTTTCTCAAGCCAGCCTCAAAGTTTGTCTCGCCGAACTTTAATAATCTAGTTATTCTTCCGTCTTCTTCTTCTTCTTAGACAATTTTAAAAACACATCTCCTCCTAGACTATTCATACTACAACCACCAAATAAACACCAAACCTCCAAACCTATCCTGAATTAAGTTGCTATATCTTTTCCAACTGATCAGTTACGGTTTTCCGAAAACTGTCCTGGAAAATTTGGAAAAGTCCCATTGACTTAACATTGAACCAAACTTTGTGACCTCATAACTTTCCACCAGACTGTCATACAGACTTACAGTTGGGCTCATTTAAATACTACCAATCTGCCAATCACTGATGACCTTTCAACTTACTAGCCACACCCTTGCATCCACTTACAGCACCCTAGCAAAAATAAAAAAAAGTGAGCAGATTCTGTCCGGTGCTGCAGATCAGACACCGAATGCTTCAATATGAAGATGAAACCTCTAAAAAAAGCCATTTTTTACAACGGCTTGTCTGAAGTGGATGTTTGTGGTTATTTTAAGGTCACACACCCTCAGTTTACACAGCTCTTTCCGCTCCCTGTCGTTCTCTTCTGCTCGCGCTCGCAGCCAGGCCTCGTTCTGAGCTTTGTGTCTTTCCAGCAGATCCTGAAGATCCTGTCCAAACACAACATTAGGCTTCCTTCAGTCACACAGAAGAGCAAGAACAGACACATCCCAGAAAATCAGTCACTGTGTACCTGTTTCTGTCTCAGCAGAAGCTCGTTTTGGGCATCTTTCTCCATCTGCAGAGCCTCGGTGTCTGCAGCTACTGCTTCCTTTTCTCTGTTTCAGAAGATTCAAAATAGATTCATGTGTTTGTGTTCGTGAGATTTAGACAATTAGTGAAAGATATTCACGTTTCTCACTCTAAAGGTGCAGTAGTAGGTGATTGTCTTCAGACACATTTGTTGTTGTGCTGGTTGAAAGTCTCTACACAGTCTAATAGTAATGATTAAAGTAAATGACCTAAATGTGTGTATTTTTGTATTCTGGGTGAGGCAGACTAAGACTAAAAAATGTTCCAATTAAATATTGTCGAGCTGATAATTCCTACAGTTATGATAAGTAGCCAACCCAGGCTCATTCTAAAAACATAGTCCCGTGGACGTTTCTGGAGACCGCGAATTATGTAGCCGGAGGTACGTATGGCTGCATTTAATTTATTAAAAGAAACGCTAGGGGGCGGTATGACATTGTTCCTTTTCGTGCTTACCAGCTGACCGCTTACCTCCGTGTGGGGGGCTTTCCCGCCGCAACCAGTTTGTCCAGTTAGCTCATTGTGTACGTAGGCGGACTTGAGACCGAGAGAAGCTGACCACGACGATGAGTCCGGGGAAGAGCAGTATCAGAAATCAGGAAAGACGAAAACAGAGTCCAAAAAATAAAATGAACGAGTGAATAACAGGGTGAGAATGTGGTAAAATCCGAAAATGTGGTAAAAATCAGACGAGGGCTTTTCTTTTTCTGGACAGCTTTTGTAAACTGTCTGTTGGGTTTAGGGAAGTAAGCGGGCGGGAAGGTCAATCAGTAAAATTGGTTGGGTTTAGGGAAGGAGGAGGGTGGGACAGTCGATTGGCCGGTCGCCAAGTCAATCATTCAGCCATTCAGTTGGTCGACAGCGGCCTCTGGTGGGTTTACGCGAGAACAGCATGGGCGTGAATGGCACTCGTGAGAGACATTTGAGATATGAAAGCGCAAACAGCTGCCTCTTGTTAGCGAAACAAAAAACGCAAAAATACGTACCTCCAGGGACGTATTTCACAGTCTCCAGAAACGTCCACGGGAATACAATTTAAAAAAAAGAGCCTGGGTTGTAAGTAGTCCAAACTGTCTGTCAACAAATGTAGATTTGTACATCTGCGCACCCTTGTTCACGCAGATCCGCCATTTGCACGCACATGCGCGCCACATGCACACACACGAGAGAGAGAGCGGCAGCGCTAAAATCAAATACTGAATCAAAACTTTTTAAAATCCTGAACCAATCATGGAGTTGCTTTTGCAAGCTGGAGGAAGGACGACACCATGGCTGAAGTATTTCTGTTAGACAGGTAATGTTCTGTTTTAAACTCTTTTAGTCACGCGAAGCTGATGTAGATTGCGTTGTTTTATGCACGGATTTGTTGTCGTTCAGCCAGTGAAAGCTTGATGTGACTATTTTCAGTTTCATAAGGAATATTGAAATATGGCCCATTATGACAAGCTTTGCTTGCTACACAACTGAAAACGTGCTAGATATCAGACAGTTTTTCGTTCAGACTTGTATTATTATAAAGTACTGTAAAGTTTTCTAACTGGCGAATGACATGATCTAGTGGGTTGTCTACTGTCATCTTTAATTTGCACGTTCGTGATTTCAGGAGGCATGGCTTTGGAAGGCAGTGGCGGGACTGTGTTTCAAAGATATTATGCTAACGGTTAGCATTTTGGCAGATCACCTACTTCTCTTTTAAAGGGTCACGATACACCAAAACACATTTTTTGAGCTGTTGACAGTCGTATATGTGTCCCACACTGCTAAAAACACTATTAGGACACCTATATTTCACTAAAAAGTGTAAATTGGTTGTTTTTGCGTTATTTCAAGCAAATTCGTACTTCCGGTTTGAAACGAATTTTTGAAGCTGCGTCACGGTCATGACATAATAGCGTGTATTCCAGCGTGCAGACTGGACGTCTGTGCCAGAGTGTGTCTTATTACGTCTTACAGTGTGCTGCATTAATGCATGAGTAAGGCTTGGTTCAAACCAATCAGCGCGCTCTATTGTGCAACTTCATTAATATTCATTACTGTCACAGTGTTTTCAGGACAGAGACGCCTCGTTGTGTTGGCAAAACAAGCATGAAGTGTTGCTTTTATAGTTTGCTGCAGTTCAGTTTTGTTTTCATTTTCTCTCTGTGAGAGCTCAGCTGGCGTCACGTGTGGATTAACAGTGTACGCGACGCTCGACAACAATAACTTACGTGTCTAAGGAGGATTATTGTTTACCTGAGAACTGTTCTCATCTGCAAACGCTGAGATCCGGATTCACTTGTAGTCTCCTCTTAATAAAGACGCGGCTCTAGTTGCTGGTGATTGTCCTGTCTCTACAGATTTGGTAAGTGAGCGACCAGTGCTCTTTGTTTATTTAGTTCGTATTTTATTCGTATCGAACAAACTATTGCACCGAGTGTAAACAAGTTAGCACTAACAGTTACAATTAAACTTTAACCTCGTGTAGGATTTTCGCTGCATTTTGTGACCGGAATAACACATGCGGCTTTCTGACACTACCTGCCGTGTGCATTTAAGTTTCCGGGAAATGCTGAGGGTTTTTTTTCTCTCATTTGCCGTGCGGTATCAAACATTGCATGAAAAATACACGCTTAGAGCAGTTCCTCGAATCAAATATCAAGTTTGTCGGGAGGGGCATGAATGAATTCCCTGAATGAAAGAGCCAAACTGCAGTTAAAGTCCACCATTTAATAATTTGGCAAATAATCTGACTACACATGTCCATGTAGGTTAAACATCATCACTTTCTCCTGTGTGTTTGTGTGTGTGTGTGTGTTTTGACTCTGAAATTCAGCGCGCCCAAATAGACACTCCCACACCATGCCTCTTTTCTTCCTCCGACACTCCCCCCTAAACAGAGCTGGACACGCCCACTTTTCTGACTTTTTCCAAAGTAGAGGTGTGAAAACACCCTGCTGAAACGAGGGGGTTTCATGGCCCTTTAAAGATTGCATCAACCAGATGTAATGTTATTTTTGAAAACACAAAAAAACAATATTTCAACCAGAAAACACATTACGAACTGCTTCCCTCTGGAAGAAGATATAGAGTTCCAAAGTGTAGGTTAAGTGTAGAAATAATTTGTACCTGTTTCAGTAGGTTTATTTCATAAGAGTCTATCTTAATTAGGATTAATAAGTTTTGTAATTTTGTTTATTTTGTATTGTTTTTTATTGCTTGTTTTAGTGAATTTCTGCAGCAATATGGCGATGCCCATAACAAATCTCCTGTCAAGGACAAAAAAAGTTTTACTACTACTAACTACTACTAAAACACAGGACCTTTTATTAACCCCTATTGAAAACAGTGGCAGTTCTGGGGCGGCTTGTCAACAAGCTTGGCCCCCCTACATTCTGACGCATATTTTTGTGCACAACTAAAACGCCTCAGAGAAGCGAGATCAGCCATCGATGGCAGACGGAGATATGACTGAGGCCTCTCTCGCACGCTCTCGATGTCGCGCGCACTCGCTCTCTCTGCTTTCCCCTGACTTTTGTCAGTGATGGTGCTAAGCGCATCAGTTTTCCTACATTCATAAGAAGTTAAGCCCAAAAATTGACAAAGGTAATAAAAAGATTCAACTTCAGTCATGTTCATGTTGAATCAAAATGTCCATCCATTAACATTATATTAGACTTCTGTTTTCAATAGTGAAATCTGTTTTCAAAACACTTGTGAATCACAAAAAAACAGAAACTGTTAATTAACAGATGCCTTTTACAGGGTAGAATTTTTTCGTTTGGATTTTTGTTTGGTGTTTAAATTGTATTTTCCATTTATCAAAATTTGATGCCTATTGCTATGCAATTTTCCAGCTATATTCAATTTCTTTCCCGCTTGTAAGCTGTCAGTCACTAAAGTCAGATGCTGTGAGAACAGATATAAAAAAAATTAAATCACAAAATATGGAAAACTGCTGATATACAGATATTTTTAACAGATAAAAAATACATAAATAAATAAAATAAAAATCTCTGACTTTCAATGTCTGGAATAGCCCTTTTAAAAGTCCCCGATATTCCAGAAATCTCCAGAAGCCTGCAAAATCTTTACCTGTCCAGCTTCTGGAACTCCTCGTCTAACAGGGCAAACGCTTTGTAGATCATGTTCATGGCTTCCTCGCGAACTGCACTGAAATCTCTATGAGCGCTCACCTGGGGAAAATAACATTGGTAACATTAAAGCTCATATAAAGAAAAGCATACACATCCCTTTGTGTGTTCATTTAGATTTAAAGCTCAAATCTCCATATATACACTCAGAAATAAAGCTACAAAACTGGGGCTTTTCTAAAGGTACACTTTTGTATCTTTAAGATATTACACCTTTAAGACCTTTTCCAGAAGTTAAAATACAATAGGAAATACTGTGAAGGATACTCTGTAAAACAGCTCTTGGAAAACAGAATTAAAAAGTCAATAATTATTATTTTATCTTCAGCTGTAAGATCAGTAAATTTTACATACTTTGACAGAAGTCATTACTACTTAATTAAACATTCATTCATTCATTTTCTTTTCGTAGTCCTTTTATTAATCCGGGGTCGCCACAGCGGAATGAACCACCAACTTATCCAGCACGTTTTTATGCAGCGGATGCCCTTCCAGCTGCAACTCATCTCTGGGAAACAGCCATACACACTCATTCACACTCTCATACACTACGGACAATTTAGCCTACCCAATTCACCTGTACCGCATGTCTTTGGACTGTGGGGGAAACCTGAGCACCCGGAGGAAACCCACGTGAACACAGGGAGAACATGCAAACTCCACACAGAAACGCCAACTAAGCCTAGGCTCGAACCAAATCACATATTCTACATGATCTTATTCTACAGCACTAATCCTACCAAATGCTACCAAAATAACTAAGCAGCAAATTAAAGGTTTATTAAGCTGAGCCTAAATGAGCATATGTTGTGTTTCTTTAAACTACTCCTGCTAATCTTTCTGGGGTCAAAAGCAGTAGTGGAAAGAGAACTGAAAAGTCGTAACCAAGTAAAAAAAAAAAAAAGTAGTGCAAGTAGAGTAAAAGTATCTGTTGTAAATATTACTCAAAGTGTGAGTAAAAAGTAAACATTTCAAAAGTACTCAGAGTAGTGAGTATTACGCTGTTAAAAGCTGATGCATTTACATCTAATTTGTACTTGTGTGTGTAAACGTAACATTCTGTAGTGCACCTAGTTATTGCCCAGCAGGCTCACGACGTCATAAGACGTTAATATTAGGTTAGATTTAGGTTGTGATGTCAGGTGACCGAATTCAATGGCTAGTCAATGTCTGTAAATGAGCGTGTGTTGTGTTCCTTTAAACTGAGGGGTCTCCTGCTAATCTTTCTGGCCTCAGACATTTGTACAGCAGCGTATACGAAACACTGGTTATGTTGTGAGGTGAACCACCTGGATGATGTTTTCAGTCCTGCAGCTCTTCACGGTCACTGGAGACTGACTCAGCTCATACTTCACATTGGGAATCTTTGTCGGAGTGAAGCTGATCAAGAGGAAATGATTTGAATAACAGAAAACCGGTAATGAAACTGGTAACGTATTTAGTCACAGACACACATCCACCTGTTACTGACACCCTGCAGGCCGAACTCCGATAAAATCTCCTTCATCACTGAAGAAAAGGGAATTACAAATCAATCTCAAGTATAATGATAATTAGTATTGACAGCAGAGTACAATAGATAGGTAACAGTACGTACCTGGCTGTCTCTCTGAGGGGTTTATTAACTTCATCACTTTCAGGTCATTAAAGTCTTGCTCTTCATTTCTGCCTCCAAACACGTAAAGCTGCAACCAAGGAGAGAAAGACACACACTTAAAGGGACAGTCACCCAAAACTGATTCATGACTACCTTTATGAGTTTTCTTTTTATGTAAAGAAAGAAGTTAAACAAGTAAAGGCTATTACTCAATTAATTATGGTTTAGCTAAATCAAACTTTTGTGGAAGTTTCACATTACAGAGCATTGACACTGAGAATCGCTTCACGCTCTAAGCTAAAATGCAGATTTTGAATTCTATTATCTCAGCAGGCAAAGAACGTCAATAGACGCTAATAACAGGCAGTGTTGGGGAGGTTACTATTAAAGTGAAAGTACTTTACGTCATGTTAATAGCAATGCGCTTATGGCGCGCCGCAGCTGGCTCTAAAAGGGAATGGGAGATGAGACTCTGATTGGTTTATTCTCAAAACACACCTATAACTCATTAAGGAAATTTAATAGATTAGAGATAACAAACGACCTTATTTAAAATGTAATAAGTAGTTTAACTTTTCGATCACCTAATAAAAGTAAAGTAATTGATTACATCTGATTACTTTTAAGTTTTTAATGGATATTCATTTTTTTATTCATTCATTCATTTTTTTCATTCATTCATCTTCTCACACTTTTCTGGGGCCGAGTCTTAGGAGTCTTAGGCCCCGTTTACACTAGTGCGTTTTAGTTTTAAAACGGCGTTTTAGAATGAAAACAATCCGCGTCCACACTTGCGTTTTACCCAGCGTTTCTGAACTGCTCTCCGTCCACACCAAAACGCTGAAAACGCACATAACGTGACCACACACACATTCTTTGGCAAGCGCTGCACCCATCTACCCAGATGAGAGCTCTGCTAGTCGGACTTCTCATCAAGCAAGCTGGATCTAATCTCACTATATTTATTAAACGTGATGTTTCATTCATCTTGTTGTCTTTATCTAACGACATATTCCCTGACTTTGATCATTGGAATGTATTACTTGTTCTCAGGTAACGTGTTTTGGCTGAGTGCAAAGATAAGTTAATGATTAATGTAAGCACGTACATTCTGTATATTGACTGATCGATAGCCTTTATTACCTGTAATGTATAAACTTATTGTATGTTATACTTTTATAATGGCCATTATCGATTATTAAAACTGATATTCAGCAAAAGAGAGGCTGTGTTTCGTATTTTCACTGAAATTGAAAGGAGACAGTTGTTATCGGCTCCGTTTTGTTATAAATATCCACACAGTGAAGATGATGCTCATATTATACAGCACGGCGCCTCAACATTTCTGCTGTCTGTTTAGTTGCTAATATTAAAATGAAAATAGGCAGTTCCTTAAATCATGTTTACATTTTATTGTTGAGAAAGTGAAACAACGTAGCCAGGGTGATGTGAATGAAGTTATAAAGTACACTGTTCCCTTTGAAGATTGACGCGTGTCCTCGGTATAGTCTGTTGTCCATATCAAACTGAGAAGAAGAGACTGCAGCCTTGATCAAACTTGCGAAGTCTGAACTTACACGGAGAGAATGCAGGACTGAACTGTGTGTGGGCTACTTAATATTGAGGAAAAGCCCCAATCAGAGAGGCGAATGTCTGCAGCTCCGCCTCCGTTTTCAGATGTCTCCGTTTTCCATCATCCACACTGAGACGGAGCAGCAGCGTTTCAGAATGAAAACGGCCTCTCCAGCGTTTTCGAAACTATCCGTTTTCGGCGCTCGAGAACTCCGGCGTAGTGTGGACGGTTGGCGTAACCGTAGCAAAACTTAAGCGTTTTCAAACTAAAATGCATTAGTGTAAACGGGGCCTTAGGGGAGAACCCCAGACTTCCCTCTCCCCAGACACTTCCTCCAGCTCCTCCGAGGGGATCCAGAGGCGTTCCCAGGCCAGCGGAGAGACATAGTCCCTCCAGCGTGTCCTGAGTTTTCCCCGAGGCCTCCACCTGGTGGGACATGCCTGGAACACCTCCCTAGGTAGGCGTCCAGGAAGCATCCGAAACAGATGCCCGAGCCACCTCAGCTGACTTCTCTCGATGTGGAACTCTAGAGAACTCTAATGGCAGTTGGCTGCTTCTAACTTAGGGCTGTTTATGCTAATGAGGGAGAGAAGGTCACTAGTGGGCGGGGCTTTTCCCCTCTAATGACACGTACAAAGGGAGAAAATCAATCCAAGTGTTTCTGCAGACAGTTTTTATCAAGAGTGATTATAACGAATTAATGAACTGTTTACCATCAGAAGCTGGTTATATGACACACTGTTTCCACACAACTGTGCTTAAAGGGAGTTTTGCATAAGGGGCGCCTTTAAACAAACGAAGCATTAACAGAAACACACGTACATGGCTGTGGATGATGAAAGCTGTGTGTCCGTGGCGTCTGCAGGGAGGGATGCCCACATACAGCGGCACCTTCCACTTCATCTTTGCTGGTTACACAGGAAGAGTGCTAGTCTTTATTTATTCACAGGAAACAGTCTTCAGAAGAAAGTTTCCTGGTAAAAGACTTTCATTCTCGGTTTTGCCTCTCATCTTACCAATGCTTAGTTTGTGAATTTCGTTAGTCGATGACACCCCTCCGTCAGGACTGCTGACCGTTCCTCCAAACAAGTAAATATCCTGGGGTCAAAAGCAGTAGTGGAAGAGAACAGAAAAATCATAACCAAGTAAAAAAGTAGTGCAAGTAGAGTAAAAGTATCTACTGTAAATATTACTCAAAGTGTGAGTAAAAAAAGTACCCAGAGTAGTGAGTATTACGCTGTTAAAAGCTGATGCATTTACATCTAATTTGTACAAGTGTGTGTAAACGTAACATTCTGTAGTGCACCTAGTTATTGCCCAGCAGGCTAACAACGTCATAAGACGTTAATATTAGGTTAGATTTAGGTTGTGATGTCAGGTGACTAAAATTCAATGGCCAGTGTCTAAGGACAATGTTATTTTGATGTCCAATAACGACGTCAAATGACGTTGATATTTGGTTGATTTTAGGTTCTTAGAAAGTGACCAAAACCGGTGTCCTCCGGGTGCTCTGGTTTCCCCCACAGGCCAAAGTCATGTGGTACAAGTGAATTGGGTAGGCTAAATTGTCTGTAGTGTATGAGTGTGAATGAGTGTGTGTAGATGTTTCCCAGAGATGGGTTACGGCTGGAAGGGCATCCACTATGTAAACATGTGCTGGATAAGTTGGCAGTTCATCCCGCTGTGGCGACCCCAAATTAATAAAGGGACTAAGCCGACAAGAAAATGAAAGAATGAAACTGACCCTTTAAGGCTTTGGCCCCGTTTACACTAGTGCGTTTTAGTTTTAAGACGGTGTTTTAGATCAAAAACGATCCGCGTCCACACTCGCGTTTCAACTAGCGTTTCTGAACATATCTCCATCCACACTACGTCACCAAAAACCTATATCACGTGACCATTCGCGCACTCTGGGCATGCGTGTTCTAGTATAAACAAGAAGCATGTGTCTTGCTCGACATTTAGTTATAGTTAGTCAACAAACGCCGGTTGAACTATGAACACGATGGCAAAGAAAGCAATAGAGGTATTTTTGTGGACAGACGGCGAGGTCGAGTTGTTACTAAACGTAACAAATGAATAACTGCACAATGGCGCCTAAAACAGACAATAGTGCAAACAACGCTCCCATTTCTGTATCGTGTTGTTGTTTACAGTGAAGGCTGGTCTGCTGTCTTCCGGTAGCGTTAAAGCCATGTGTTATAGTCATGTGATAGGGGCTTGACGAATAAGGGAAGGATACGCAATGACACAAAAGCCCCAATCAGGTAGCGGATCTCAGCAGCCCCGCCTCCGTTTTCAGATGTCTCCGTTTTCCCTCATCCACACTGAGATGGAGCAGCAGCGTTTTAAAATGAAAATGGCCTCTCCAGCGTTTCCAAAAGGCTCCGTTTTCAGCGCTCAAAAACTCTGCCGTAGTGTGGACGGATTGCGTAACAGTGGCAAAACTTATGCGTTTTCAAACTAAAACGCATTAGTGTAAACGGGGCCTTTATGTCTTTTAGGTGAGCCATTTTTGTGACTCTGGCTAAGATTCAAATGAGTCTGTGCTCCCAACCCTTTTAGGAAAAAGGGTGGAGGTAAAAATACCTAGCAGCAGATTCAAAACAGATGCCTTCACTCAGGGCTGTTTACGCTTATGAGGGAGAGATGGTCACTAGTGGGCGGGGCCTTCCTCCTCTGATGACATGTACAAAGGGAGAATGTCAATCAAAGTGTTTCTGCTTTTATCAACTGTGATCGTAAAAATAGAATTAATGAATTTTGTACCATTAAGGGCTGGATATATTCACACACTGCTATCACACAACTGTGTTTAACCCCCTTTTAAAAGGATTTTTTGCACAATAGGTCCCCTTTAAAACTATTTAAAATAAGTATTTTTTATTTAATCTGATAAGAAAACTGAATTTTCAGCATTTCTACACCAATCATTAGAGTCAAATGATCCTGCAGATTGTTATTTCTATAAAAAAGGAGTGAATCTTGTAATATCTAAGTAAAAATATACAATTTATTAATTATTATTATTAATTATTATTACAACTATTAGAAAACATATTAATTCATACATTTTTCCTTACGCCTTAGTCCCTTTATTAATCAGGTTGCCACAGCAGAATGAACCGCCAACTATTTCATGATATGTTTTACGCAGCGGATGCCCTTCCAGCTGCAACCCATCACTGGGAAACACCCATACACTTTCATTCACACACATACACTACGGTCAATTTAGCTTACCCAGTTCCCCTATAGCGCATGTGTTTGAACTGTGGGGACACCGGAGCACCCGGAGGAGATCCACGCCAACACCGGGAGAACATGAAAACTCCACACAGAAATGCCAACTGGCCTAGCTGGGGCTCGAACCAGTGACCTTCTCTGTGTTTAACAAATTCAGGATTTTTCACAGTATTTCGTCTAATAGTTTTCTACAGGAGAAAATTTTTTATTTGTTTTAATCCAGCTATAATAAAAGCAGTTTTTTAATTTTTAAACCATTTTAAGGTCAATATTATTAGCCCTTTTAAGCAATATCTGTTTCGATAGTCTACAGAACCAACCACTGTTATACAATAACTTGCCTAATTACCCTAACCTGCCTAATTAACCTAGTTAAGCCTTTAAATGTCACTTTAAGCTGAATAGTGTCTTTGCAGAATATCTAGTCTAATATTATTTACTGTCATCATGGCAAAGATAAAACAAATAAGTTACTAGAAATGAGTTATTAAAACTATTATGATTAAAAAACAAACGTTAAACTGAAATTGGGGAAACATACAGTGAGGCTTATAAATGTATATAAATGTAGTGGAAACTGTAGTAAAACCGTGTTACCTTGTCATGATGTGGCGTAAAGGTTTGACCAGCACAAACAACAGGAGAATCTCCCTTTACTTTAAACTGTTCCCACAGCAGGGTCTCTATGGGGAAACATACAGTATTGTCTCATAACACTCAGATGTTCAAATGTGTGCACGATTTGGAAACCCGTTTGATCGTAGTTATACCTGTATTGAGGGCGTACATGTCTTTAAGCAGAGATCCGTCCTCTGAACATCCACCAAACAGAAAGATCTGCTCCCCGACCGCAGCGCACGAGTGATTATATCTGCAGGAGAAAAGAGGAAAACCACAACGTTCAGCACTTTCCAACAGATGGTCAGCTTTTGACACTCATTCACTCTGTTAAAAAACAAACACTATTTCATATGTATTTCTACACACATATTTGCAGTGAAAATGTCCGTTTACCTTTCTGAAGGCAGAGCTCCTGCTGTTTTAATAGGCATCCAGTTCAGTGATGCTGAAAGAGTGATCAGTATTAGTTATTTAATACACTTCAAAAATGACTTGTGCTATGTGGTCAAACTTCTTATTTAAATCAAGCTGAATCAACACAATTCTTTGGGCTCTATTTTGACGGTCCATGCGCAGAGCTCAAAACGCAGGGCGCAAACGCTTTCAGGGCGTGTCAGGACACGTTTTTGCTAATTTAAGGACGGGAAATCTGCCTTGCGCCGTGGCGCATAGTCTAAAAGGGTTGAGTTTATTTTCTTAATGAGTTATAGGTGTGTTTTGAGAATAAACCAATCAGAGTCTCATCTCCCATTACCTTTAAGAACCAGCTGCGTCGCACCATAAGCGCATTGCTATTAACATGACGTAAAGTAAGTTCACTTTCACTTTTGCTCTCGTGGATAGGGAAACCTTACCGCACAGACATCAATTAGCCTATAAATAATTAATTTCAATTGTTAAGCGCAAAGATTTTTCAAAACTATTTCTAAATTCAGTTCTAATTTCCAGCAAACGAATAAATGAACAATAATAACAAAGTGTGCTCAAAATACTGAGTTATGTCCAAATACACCTGCCATGCCCCATATGGTCTAAATCCTGACAGGTGGGCAAATCTAAGCTTGTTTTTAATAAAACAAATATAAATATGGATATAATAAATAATCCTGCTAATAATAATAACATTATACAAAAGCAAACTGAATGAACTGAAAAAGCCTCCCGAGATGAAGAAAGTATGAAGGCAGTGGTTTTTAAATTCATGTAGGCTAGAAATTAATCTTTTGTGATATTTTAATAATTTATATTTATATCCTAATTATATATATCCTTAAGATATTATATCTTGTTCATATGTAAAGATATTTGCGTATTGCTCTACATCTTGTGTGTAGTGTGTAAGCCAGGCGTACTTTGCGCCAGACAATAGACCGGTTTTGTTCTGGTCTAAAGAACAGACTATTTACAGTTTCTCAAAATAGCAACGCGCCAAAACACGCCTGCTTTTTTAGACCAGAACGCCTATGGCGCAAATTTGAGCGCAAATGCATTTGCTATTTAAACAGCGTGGTGCAACATCTCAAAATGACCCTTGCGCCGAACTTAAAGTAGCAAAAGACTATTGCGCCGCGCCTTGCGCCACATTGCGCGGGGTGTATGATAGGGCCCTTTATTTTTTTTGACAACTTTACTGTTATGATCAATCCACTTAAATTTGTAAAAACAGTTCATTGATTTGTGTTGGGACAACATGAAGAAATTGTGTGGAATCCAGCATTTTTTAGCACGGTTACACTTTGTTTTAAGTCACATTAACTACTATGTACAGTACACTCTCAAAAAATGTAGGGTATAGTTAAAATAATATTTGGTGCTTTGTTGGGTTATTTTTAACCTTTATTGTGTTTTTATTTAATAACTCAACCAGTTGGGTTAAATATTTTTAAGTTCAGCAGTCAACTGATTTAACTGGCACAGAACAGCGGTATTAATATGTGTGCATAATGTTGTTTTTGCGTTATAAAATTCTAATGCAGAAATATTGTTTTTTAATCAAATTACGTCTGCATGTCGTGTTTCTTATATCTGCTTCATCAGCACTCCTAATTTTATAATATAAACACGCGCTTCATAGCAGATCTCTATACAGATAAAACTGCTTTCTCTACCTCAGTCACAGTTTTTTTTATGGAAATGATGCACATATTTGAGATATTCGGCAGTCATTATCACCTTTAGGACCCGGCTGAGAAATCAACCCAACAATAATAATAAAAAAGTATTATTATATAGTGGTAAAGCCACTTTTTTTGCCAAAATAACCCAACTAATTCGTTATTTTTGTAACCCAAATTGTTGGGTTAACCTTGACAACTCAATGGATTGGGTTTAAATAACCCAACCCTTTGTTGGGTTACCTGTTGGGTTATTATTAACCCAACGATTACTTGAATCAAAATATAAGTACAGCCCCAAGGGTGGGCGAGCATTGGCCGTAAACTCTGGCCACCCCAATATGATTTTGCTGTTGATATTATTAATTTAAATGTACTTTTGTAAATTCACAATATTTCAATAAATAAATAGATACATATTTAATTAATTAAACAAATAAATAGCAGCTGCTAAATTATTGTGAATTGATTGGCGCCACTGATGTGATTCACTGCCTCTCCCTGATCTTCGTTGACAGCCCGGGCTGGTGAATCCTCCTCTCAGCACTGACCCGTGTTGAACATCATGAGGTCATCAGTAGCGAGTCCGTCCACAATCCCTCCGTACACATAGATGTTTTCCCCCAGAGCTGCTGCGCTGTGTCTCAGTGTCCGCAGAGAAACTCCTCCAGACAGCAGCTTCTCCCATGTCAGCGTTACTGGAGGACACACACAAACACGAGGATATAAAAGACTCGCACTTACACACAGTATAAGTCATAAATGCTGTAGATTCTCACCGATGTCAAAGCAGTAAATGCCTGGAAGACACTCTTTAGCGTCAGGGTCTGAACATCCTCCGAACAAGTAGAGCTTTCCTTTAACCACACTGTGGGGAACAGAGGAAGCATTTATGCCAAATCTGGGCCAGAATTTTTTGCTAGCCGTGTATGATGAAAATACCTAAATTTGTGTTTCAGACATGCCGTGTGGTGTCTGCTTTAAGGTTAGCATCCTAAGCTAAAGCACAAAATGGTGGGAAATGTCGGATCTGTTACTGTCAACTCTGTTATTATCAATTCTGACATTATTAGTGGTATAAAAAGTGATTCAGAAACCTCATGTAACATAGCAAAGTGGTGTTTTTCACATCTATTTAAATGATAAATATCTATCCTTCATCTTCTGAAACAGTTTGGCCCTTGTTATGTTGGCTTGACAAAGCCAACATACTGTTATACTACTCTGTCCTTGAAAACAAACGTATCTCCTCCTAGGCCGTTCATGCCACAAGGCCCAAATGTGGTCAAAATGTGCCTTCTGCATTCAAGATTGTTGCTATATCTCCTCATGCCTATAAGACTTATTGTTTTTTTAATAAAAAATGTTAAATATTAAATATTTAACATATAATATTTTAACATAAATATTACATTTTTTTGCATATAAAAAAATTATACAAGCCCCAAATTTGGCCAAAAGCTGTATTTAGATGTGTTAGATTTTGTTGCTATATCTTTAAGGTTTATCAGACTTATAGTTTTCCAATAAATAATTTTTAAGCATTATTTTTCTCAAAATATGGCAAGCCATTTTTGACTTAAACTCCATATTTTTTTACTGATAATTTTAGCATGTATCACTTTCACACTTATTAAGCATTGTATTTTTAAAAAAATACGGCAAACCATTTTTACATGTTTATTCCCTTAGTCTCTTTATTAATCAGGGGTCGCCACAACGGAATGAACCGCCAACTTATCCAGCATTTGTTTTACACAGCGAATGCCCTTCCAGCCGCAACCCAACACCAGGAATACATAATGTTCAAGTCCAGTTTTTGACACTCATAAAGACTGTCATAGAAACATCGGGGTTGATTAAGATCACTCATATTTTCAAGAAGCTTTGATGTATCATCACTAACCTGTCAAATGTCCCCATAGCAACAAAACAGTATAACCTAGCAACCATTTAAAAATAGCAATATCTCTACATCAGAACATCGTAGGGACCTGGCTTGTTTGACTCATACTAGCAAATGGGACTTCCTGTGTACTATGCATGGTAACAATGATAATGGAAGCCAAGTGCTAATAACGATTAGCTACATGCTATGAATGATTATCTAAATGAAATAACATATGCTAGAAATGCCTACTAAGTATTAGCATTTGATCAAACATGTACACGAGCATTGCCATTTAGCAACTGCTTAGCAACCACCTAACAATGCCATAATTGTTTTAGCAACTGCCTAGCAACCGCCGCCGTGCTTCCTGCTAACTGCCATTCCCAGTCCTAGCGCAGTCACGTTGGCTTTCTCAAGCCAACATCAAAGTTTATCAATAAACTTTAGGTTCTAGTTATATTTGCTTCAGTGTTCTTAATGTTTTGGCTCATCTGTGTTTATACAAGCTCAAGGTTAGGGTTACAGAAGATCTGCCATTACCACAGAGTGTGTCCTTCTCTTCTTGAGGGAACGTCACCTTTCTGGGGCATCAGCTCCCATGTAACTTGATCCGCTGAAACTAAAAACACAAGAAAAGTACACCTGAAATGACGCAAACAAGCAAACTATCATGTAAAGAGCCTTTGTTTACAGCAGTGTTTCCCAACCCTGTTCCTAAAGGCGCACCAACTGTACACATTTAACCTCTCCCAAATTAAACACACATGAATCAACTCCTCAAAACATTAGAAGAGACTCCAAAACCTGAAGTTAATATTCAGATAAGGGAGACATCCAAAATATGTACTGTTGGTGTGCCTCCAGGAACATAGTTGGGAAACACTGGTTTACAGTGTCGATTCATTGCAAAGTATTTCACCGAATGTACCTGTAATCATGTAAAAGTCATTGAGGTATATTGGAGGATCATCCTGTGATAAAAAGAAGATTTATTTGTTGAGCAGGCGACAAGGTGCAAATCAATAATCATCATGAACAACAGTTTAAAGCTGTTTTACTGGATTCACACACCTCTGTGATTGCGCTTGATGCTCCTCCAAACAAGAAAGCAATATTTCCCGCCACAGTCATCGCATGGCCGTATCTATAATGATAAGTATGCTGTATTATAATTTCATATACAGTAAGAGTCAAAATTATTAGCCAACCTGAATTATTATCCACCTCTTTATTTTATCCCCAATTTCATAATACAGAAAATAATATTTGACTAGATATTTTTAAGACACTTCTATACAGCTTAAAGTGACATGTAAAGGCTTAACTAGGTTAATTTGGTTATCTAGGCAGGTTAGGGTAAGTAGACAAGTTATTGTATAAAGATGGTGTGTTTTGACTAAAGAAAAGATGGGGCTAATAATTTTGACCTTAAAATGTTTTTTAAAAAATTAAAAACTTCTTTTATTCTAGCCGAAATAAAACAAATAAGACTTTCTCCAGAAGCAAAAATATTATCAGACATACTGTGAACATTTCCTTGCCCTGTTAAACATCATTTGGGAAATATTTGAAAAAGAAAAAAGAATTTAACCACTTAAACTCTCTGCGTGACGTCATCGACTTTCGCTTTCAGATTTAAAGGGCTAACATTGCACCAGACCCTCGTAAGTGGTTTCGTTTGGAAGTGTAGAATCTATATTTTATGCACATATGCATCACTTTGGTTTTGATTCTACTGTATAAAAGTTATTTACACTTAATTACACAGTATTTTGGATACCCGAGCTGGGTATTTTACATTGGTTCATTTTCATATTTTTTTATATGACACATGTACAAGTTATAGCTCAAATGAAAGCTCTTGCCGGTGCTCATACAGTTCTAGTATTCTTTTTACTAAATTATATTCATATGCCAAACAGTTGTTGAATGAATTGTGGTGTTTCCATGGCGCAGAAATGTAAACAATACATTCATGATCAATAAGCAGCCCCAGATAGCACAGACAGCTGTCATCTCTCACCCTATGCTGTGAACTTCAGGGCCATTTCTCCTCTGTTTTTGTGGTGATGTGCATAAGTAATCCTTTTATATGTCTGACATGGTCCAAACACAGTGAATTATGTTTGATCAAACAAAAGAATAGTGAAATATGAAAACAAGGATCGCTCCCTGTGGCTTGTACAGCACCTCTCATCAGTTGGAATACAATAACTTTTGCATAGATTATGGTGGAGACATTTCTCTTTTTTTGGCAGGAACCACCAACATTAATTACAGCACGCTAGACCACATAGAACCTAAAAGGTGCACTTTCAAATTTGAGTTTATAAAAAAAAAAATACAAAAAGCGCCTCTTTTTTTAGGTGTTTATTACAACACAGACGACATATACAGATATTGTAAACACTTTCAATAGTGTTTTATGAAAATTTTAAGTTTTTTTTTTAAATGAGACCAAAATTTTGCATTTACACCTCTGCATGTGGATTTGGGAAGCTTTTAAATTTGGGTAGACAAAATCCAGGCGGAAATCCCCAAACAGCAGCAGAGTTTAAGTGGTTAAAGGGGGGCGAATAATTCTGACTTTAACTGTATGCTGCACGATACTGGTCTACTATACTAAATACTGATACTAAATCTTTAGGAAACATTTTTGGTACATCAAAAAGTGTGGTTATGACCATCCAACAAGATAATCCAGCTAAAGATGCTTAAAATGTCTCTAAAATCTCATTCATTCATTCCTTTTCAGCTTAGTCCCTTTGTTAATCTGGGGCCGCCACAGCGGAATGAACTGCCAACTTATACAGCATATGTTTTACGCAGCGGATGCCCTTCCAGCTGCAACCCATCATTGGGAAACACCCATACACTCTCATTCACACACATACACTACTGACAATTTAGCCTACCCAATTCACCTGTACCATGTCGTTGGACTTGTGGGGGAAACCAGAGCATCTGGAGACAACCTTCTTGCTGTGTACCCACTGTGCCACCACATCTGCATTATTTTAATATCATATTAAAATAGAAGATGGCTAATAACTGCAAAAAGGTCAAACAAAGAACCGCCCCTTCACCCGGCTGGTTATAGGCCTGCTGGTATCACGATAATGATAATTGTTCAATATATTGTGCAGCCCTACTTTCATAAAGTTTACAAAAGCATCATAAATGAAAGAGAAGCACCGGTGACTCACCTTGGGCTTGGTGGGACCCCAACAGTTTCCTTCTCCACCCAGTGTCCGCTTGCTAAAGCCATTTTAGCGTTTCTTCAAGTTACTTTCTTTAATCGATGTCCTGTGAAAGTCATTAGGGAATGTATCGTGTGCTAAATGTTTGCTGCCCCACTGGGAAACATGCACACACAGGTAGGCTGTAAGATGAGGATGCTGGTTGCCTAGTAACACAGGTAAACAAACTTTAGCAGCTCATCGTGCTAACAGATCTGTCTCCACAGACCCAATTGAGGCAAACCATGATCAAATAATCAAGTCTT